>NC_041381.1:580584727-580648345 GCF_002162155.2 Triticum dicoccoides | reverse complement strand
CATGTCTAATTTTTCCATAAACATTTTGGATTTTTTCGTATATATAACATTTGTCATACATGTTTAAACTTTTTCAAATACATGATCAGCATTTTTTCAAATATATGTTTTGGTGTCTACTTTTCTTCATACACATGTTACATTTTCTGTGTATATCTAATCTTCTATATATATGAAACATTGTTTCTATATTATGTGAATATTTTTTAAATGCATGATTAACATTTTGTTTCCAACACATGCTTTGAATATTGTTTTCAAATATGTGTTAATTGTTTTTTCAAACACACATTGAAACATTTTTTTATTGATTGAAATATATTTTTAAACCATGCTAGCAATTTTTACGTTGTACAATTGGTTTTAAATGTCACGAACATATTTGTTGAATTGCGTGAACAATTTTTTTTGAATGTAACTTACATTTTGTTAATGGTACGAAACATTTTATTAAAATTACATGGACATTCTTTTACATTGTATAAATATTTTCTAAAATGCCACGTAGATTAGGTTTTACATGCATAAACATTTTAAAATGTGACAAATATTATTCTGAAAGCTATCAACATTATTAAAAAATCATGAACAGACGAGGGGGCGCAGAGGGCAAATTGCATAGGCACACATGCGCCACATCACGATTGGACAAAATATTTGACTGTTTGATAGATGACAATATGCTAGCTGCAACCAATGCTCAGAATCCATATAATTTCGTCAGTATCCACTAGACAGTACTATTATTTTTTCCATCAACAAACTTTTCCGGTTCATAGCAAATCATTCCTGCGACAAATGAGATTGTTGCGCCCTCTCCATCTCGATAACCATGACGCACTAAGCCATGAGCGTGCGTCGCGATATACAGTTAGGTTGTGTTTGGTTTGATCACAGGGATGATTGGTTGGAGAAATCCACTGACAGTACCACGGCTTGGCTGATGCAACAACATTGGTGCAAGAATGTAGGATATTCAACTCCGCTTCCAGTTCCAGCTCAGGCAACTTGCTTACCAACGGGATTCTGAATTGAAGTGCACAATGGCTACAGCAGCTTCAACATTTACTCGGTGCTGGCAGCTTATTAACTTCATGAGTTCTTCGAATTATGACCAACTGAATTTTCTTCTCAGGCCCTCTGTATGCTGGCGCACAAAGGAAGGAGCACATGCACAGCACACCACCTACTGAAAGGCAAAGGCTCAGTAAATCTTCACCCTCAGCTCCTCGTGCAAAAAAAATCCCCAGCAGAAGAGCTTCGCGTGCCTCAACCTGTATGTGACTGCGCCTCGACAAACTCCAGCACATTACAAATCTCAGCATGCAGAGGATGCTGGCTGCCACCAGCCACAAACTCATGCACCTCACCGTCAAGCTCGACCGAGCTGCACCCTGGAGTCTTCTTCATCTGCAGGTTGTTCATTTCCCTCCTCTCTCTAGCGAGGCCGCTCCAGTTCTGGGCTTTTGCATACATGCTGGACATCATCACCCTTGCCCAAGGGTCATCCGGATCCAACCTGGTAACTTCCGCCGCCGCAATCTCGCCAAGCTCCAAGCTGCCATGGACTTTGCACGCGCTCAGGAAAGCTCCCCATATCACCATGTTAGGTTTCATTGGCATTGTCTTTATCATCCTATACGCCTCCGGCAATCGCCCGACGCGGCCAAGAAGATCGACCATGCAACCATAGTGTTCAATCTTGGGTGTGATTCCATATTTCTCCTGCATGGAGTAGAAGTAGTCAAGGCCTTGGTCCACTAGCCCTCCATGCGCACACGCATTCAGGACCCCGACGAGAGTGACATCGTCAGGGCGCATACCACCATCTTCCATCATGTGAAACATCCGCAGGGCATCAGCGGCACGACCATGCATTGCCAGTCCGCAAATCACTGTTGTCCATGAGTAGAGGTCCCTCTTCCCAGGTGCCTTCTCAAACACCTGCAGGGCCGTGTCAATGCTTCCACATTTGGCGTACATGTCTATCAAGCATCTATCCAGTGTCCCATTGTGATTCATCCGGTTCTTGTCAATATAGGCATGGACCCAAATCCCAGTCTCCAAACACCCTGCAGCTGCGCAGGCACCAAGGACAGTGGACATTGTAGGCCCATTCGGGTGCACCCGGCTCGAGGATGGAGACACCATCTGGCGGAACAAGCCTAACGCCTCCCTGCACCGGCCGACCAGGCAATACCCTGCTATCACCGTGTTCCACGACACCACATCCCTCCTCGGCATAGCAAGGAAGAGCTGGTACGCAGCCTCCGCATGTCTATTCCTGACATACTGATGCACCATGGCGTTCCAGGCAACGGCACTCTTCGCCGGCATGTCGTCGAACACCCTCCTGGAGAGCGCGAGCTCCCCGCGCTCCCCGTAGACTCTGACAAGCTGGGTGGAGACGAACATGTCCGGCTTGATGCCGCTGACGACGACGAAAGCATGGACCATCCTTCCCGCGGCCACCGTGCGAGAGTGGCACGCGGCCAGCACGACGGCCAGGGCAACGTTGTCCGGGGCGAGGCCGTCCGCGAGCATGCCCCGGAACACCCGGAGGGCCTCAGCCGGCTGCCCGGACGCCGCGTGCGCCCGCGCCATGGCGGTGCGCGCGACGAGGCCCCGGTCGGGCATTTCATCGAACAGGTCCCGCGCGTGGGCCGGGCGGCCGAGCGCGGCGTAGGCCGTGAGCAGGGCCGTGGGGAGGTGCGCCCCGGCGTGGAGGAGCCCCGGCTTGAGGAGGAGGCAGTGGATGGCGGCGGCCGACAGGAGCGCCCCCGGCGCCGCCGGCGAGAGCGACTTGATGAGGCGGAGGAGCGAGCTGGAGGACAGGGCAAGCGGGTGCAGCATCATCTGACTGACTGGGCCCACGGGGCGCCAGCCCCGTAATAACTACTGTAAAAAACACGTTGAGGGGGCAGATCGTAAATGATGAAACACATCGGGGTGTTATCGGGTAAATAATAAAATAGCAGCCAGACGATATGCCAAATCCAACCACTACAATGCTGGTCGCCGTAGTATCCTCGGGAATCCGCGGCTCCCACTCCTCCTGCCCCGTCGCCTCCGCCGCGAATCTATTCCTCCGGGCCTCCTCTGTTCGTGCTCGCGCTCCCACCTCTTTGCGGCGGCGCAGGTGACTCCAAGAATCTTCTTTTCGGAGGGGTCAGGGTGAGGTGCGTTCTTGGATTTTTTTGTTTTCTCTTGCTGTCTTGGATGCAGTTCAGAAGGATGCGTTCTTGGATAGTTCTTGTTTCTTACCCATGATTCTGTCAAATTATAGGGGCATCGCAGTCGCAACCCAGTCCTCAACTTGCTCTAGTTAATGTTAATTTCTTGTGTAGATCTTTGCCTCGGCTCAGAGTATTATTAAAGCAATAGGGGCCTAAACCAATGAAATAATCCTTTTGGCCGATAAAAGGCAAGACCTGCGAGTTCGATTTTTTTGACAGTCTATGCCTTGGAAATTAACTCTACATGCAGTAGAGATGCTAATTTTTTTACTTGACTGATAGTGACCCACTCAGGATCTCTCTGCCTCGTCTTATTCCTGTTCGGTTCAGGGTTCTGTAGCCACTTCCACCTGGTTTTAATCTCTCTTTGACTGACTACACAGCAACAGCAAGGTATCTTGGCGTTCAAAAGCCATGGCCTCTGCCCATCCCTCGCAAGGATTGCCTTCAGGGATGGATCCTTCTATGGTGGATGAGTACGCTTCCCAGTCCAAGCTGTTGCAGGAATTCGTCAAGATACCCAGCATTGGCAAGGCTTGGATCTTCACTTCCAAAGATGGTATGGACTGTTATTGCTACATAACCACTTATCTTATCCACTTCTTGTCAACTTCAAATTTCTCACTCTTCTTTTTGGTTGTTTAATTTAAAGAAAACGCATCCAGGGCAATGGTTTCTGTTAGCCAGTCAGATCTTTTGGCCAACAAAAAGAGGAGTTTCCTTCTAAATACTCACATCTCAAAAAGTTCCTCAAAGTCAGTCAGTTTCCAGTGGTCTCCCTTCCCGGTTGAAATGAGCGGAGTGTCAGCAGTCGTTCCATCACCGTCCGGAGAAAAGCTTCTGCTAGTACGGAATGCTGAGGATGACGACTCCCCTACAAAATTGGAGATTTGGGGGCCCTGTCAGTTGGAGAATGAAATACATGTTGCACGATCTGTTCATGGGTCGCTGTACACTGATGGATGGTAAATTTCCTCTTTCTTTTATTTTTCCTTTTTGCGACATCGGGCATTTCTTCATTTTACCTTTGTAACTCTGATATGTGCTTTGCATTGCTATAAATGTAGGTTTGAAGGGATTTCATGGAACCATGAAGAGACTCTTATAGCTTATGTTGCTGAGGAGCCTCCGCAACCAAAGCCAGAGTTCAATGATTCAGGTTACAAGAAGGAAGGTTCGTCTCAAAAGGACTGCAGGAGCTGGAAGGGACAAGGGGATATAGAAGATAGCTGGGGAGAAACCTATAGTAACAAAAGGATACCTGCTTTGTTCGTCGCTAACATCTCTAGGTATGCTTCCGGCTGACGTGAAAATATAAATTCGAGAAAGTTTACAATATACTGTATTGTGGTGTTCTGAGGAAACTTTCTGCTGCAGTGGTGAAGTACGAGCATTGAAGGGTATACCTAGATCGTTAAGTGCTGGCCAGGTGATTTGGGCTCCATCGTCTTCATATAGTTTGGTTTTTGTGGCATGGTCAGATGATAATGGTTTCCAAGAGACACCAAGGAAACTTGGTATCAAATACTGCTATAACAGACCTTGTGCGCTGTATGCTGCTGCTGATCCTTTCAAGGAAGAAGCTGACGAACCATCTACTGAGTGAGCATATCTGTCTTTGCTAAGATTAATTATTCATTTTGCTCTTCTTACCCGTTGCCAGATGCACATTTTTTATATGTTTGAGGAATTTGTGTTAATTTTTATGTTTTTTTTTCAGTTACCTTAAAACTGGCAATCAAATATATGTTGAAAGATCTTTTCTGTACAAGTTAACAAGACTGGTTACATATTTTTTTACTTCCTCATCATCCAAGTTGTAGGAAAAACTATGCCATATGCAGCATGGCTCACAAAGCACATTTTTTTTTCATTTTTCCATGGAAAGGTTACTTTATTTTCTGATTACCTGTTTCTATTTTGTAACAGCTCCAATATGGGTGATACTGCAGCTCTGGTCAAGTTAACAGCAGACTTGAGCAGTGCTTTTTTCCCACGATTCAGGTAGGATGACTCCCATTGTTCAATGGTGTTAATTTATGTCACAAGGATCAACTAGATGTATTGGAAGTAACAACAGGTCCACCGCTGCATATTTTAGATTTTCCTCTTTATTTTCTCTTTTGCATTGAGATTGTTTAGGCCAGCATTTTTCTAGCATTGGTGTTAGCACATAACATGGGTAAACACCATGTAAAGGAGAACCGAATGACAATGGCTGGGGGGGGGGGGTATTTTTTTTCCGAAACACGCAAAAGCCTTGTGTTTCAGTTCACAGATAGAAAGAAGAGTTTGAACTAGGCTGTAGAGGGGCACACCCAGTGATACAACACAACGCACTAAAAAGTAGTCGCCGCTTCTGCCGGTACCAAGACCGCTTGCGCCTGCCATCACCCAATCCCTGGCTTTCCTCGACGAGGCTAGCTAGGCTGAGATGGGCGTCGCCGAAGATGATCGCGTTGCAATGCTTCCGTATGCATCATGCCACTAGCATGATGCAGAGGACACACCCTTCCGGCAAAGGTCTGGACGGAGAGGCAAGTTTCCTGCTACCAGTCCATGAAGTCATCCCATGCGGCGGCTGAACAAGCCATCGATCGTGTCCAGTACTCATGCCACACCGTGTGTGGAAGTGAGCAGCCTGTGAGGAGATGTGCCATTGCCATCGTCTCCTCCCTACAAGGTGTATGCTGCAGGCCTCGATGCGCTGGTCGCTCAGCAGTCCAACAACGGTCTTGAAAATTAAGCCACACGAAAAACTTAACCCTTGGGGGAGCCCACGACTTCCAGTTTTGCTCCCAAATGCTCGAGCCGGCCGCTCTCTAGAAGAGGGCATCCTAGGAGCTCTTGGAAGTGTCCATCCAGGGTCCGGCGCCACTGGAGGACATCCGGCGAGGTGGGAAGCTGAACCCTGCGCACCATCCGGCAGACATGGATGCACTGTCATAAGACTGGTGGACTTAAGGCCTCCCTTATGCCCGAGATCCAGCTCCAACGGCGATCTATCAGGGCATCTCTAACCTCGTCCGCTTCCTAGTGCGCCCTGAGACCAGAAGCAGTAGCTCAGGCACAAACCCAGACATGGCATGACTGTCGATCCAGTGATCCTCCCAGAATATGGCAGATGCTCCGGCAAACAAATCACGCTCATCCCAGGAAAATTGCAGGTCCAGACCCTCCAAGGATGGAGGGGTCAGCGTGCCGTGCATTGTCCAAAACCATCGGATCCTGAGGCTGATCCCACCCTGGCAAGGACCGGAACAACCAACCCCCCAAGCGGAGGGGCTGCACACCCTGACCCAATTGACATGGTAGTGGCTGCTCTCGCAGGCGCTATGCCCACCCAAAGGAAGCCCCTTTATCCATCTTCTGGGTTCTCTTGTTCAAAGCTTAGTGTTAGTAGCAAGAGCACAGGTAACACTGATTTGGGGCTCTGTTTTAGGGACTGATTCCCCCAGCAATCATTGATTTCAAGTTACAACTAACTAAGATAAAATCCAGACTGAAAAAGATCATATCCCTAATGATAAGATTACTAGGAAAACTCCAGCAACCTGTCGGGTTGCGGCTACTGGCCTCCTATATATGTGGTCTTGATGGCCCATAACCGGACGCACGTCTATTACCATGCTGCCAGGCAACATGTGCATGACATATGGTTAGAAATTACACTGATAACACTATGTCACTCCTTTTCCCAATGCAAGCCACACCAATAGATGGATCATGCACATTATTGAGTGTATGTGCTTGTCTTTTAATGAGTTGTAATGGGACTTGCCTGTCACTATTCAAACAACAATAAATCCCTCTTTGGTGTAATTTCAATTTGAAAATACATAATATCGCCGCTCCAAATTAACGTCATCAATATTTCCTTCTTGTTGCTGTAGAACCTGGCCTCAGTAGTCAGTAGTATGAATCTTTGTGCAACGCAAACAATTTTTGTTGATTATTGTTATTTATTATTATGCAAGAATGGTTATGTCAAGTTTCTGATGCATTTACACTATCAATACATTGTAATGCTTAATAATGAGAGCTTTTATTGCATAGCCCGGATGGGAAGTATCTTGTGTTCATCTCAGCAAAGAGTGCTGTGGATAGTGGAGCACACAATGCCACAAATTCAATGCATAAAATTGACTGGCCTACCGACGGCAAACTAGAGGGGAGCCTCGGTGTTTCTGATGTGGTATAATGACGCCGTTCCATTCCTTAAGTATATACCTTTGGATAAGAAGTGCTGGATGTCCAATAATCAAATGCTTAATACATTAGTTATTATTTAGGTACCCACTGTAATGAGCCCTCAAGATGGGTGTTTCCCTGGGATGTACTGCTCTGGCTTGCTTCGGTCTCCATGGCTTTCTGATGGACGGACTATGATTTTATCTTCTGCTTGGGGAAGCAAGGAAGTAATACTTTCTATCAACGTTGCGAGGTAACTACACACATCTACCTGTTCTATTGTTACACTCATTGGCTAACTCGTTTATTTATCCGTGAATTCACTGTGTCCCTCCACAGCGGCGAAGTCTCAAGAGTTAGTCCGCAGGATTCAGATTATTCCTGGAACGTTCTCGCACTTGACAATAATAACATTCTTGCAGGTAACCCTAAATTCCTACGGTTTAAAGCAGACTTCATATTTCCATCAGCTAAATTTCCATATTTATGTGCCTTCTATTCCTTCCAGTTTCCAGCAGCCTTGTAACGCTGCCTCAAATGTACTATGGATTTGAAGATTCTCACACAGACAAGCCCTGCCAGTGGGACTGGCAGGAAATTCCGTCTCCATTTCCGAAGCCATCTGATAAGGTTTAACTTAAACACAATATTTTCTGTCCATCCTTTGCCACTACTCCTGAATTCTCACAGAAGATTTGATGGCGCAAACTACACATTTTTATGATGTATATTTTACAGGTCAGCTCCTTGTTAGCCGATCATAAGTTCAGTGTAATCAAAATCCCAGTCAGCAATCCTTCTGACAAACTTCCAGATGGTATGCAACAACTTCAACACCACATATGCCTTTTACTGCTCACCAATTTTACAGAAAACTGCTATAATTTTATTATCTTTTTGTAACTTCGTATGAAGTTAATACTCTTCTGTTTATTTCTTTCTGTAGTGATTCTCTTTTTAGTGCAATGAGTAGAATGCTATATATAATTATATATTGTGATTTGTGTGTGTGCCATAACGTAACTGTGTTGTATTAAATAAATGATTCACTGGAATGCTTGATCGAAGAGAAGATTGTAAAGTTCATAATAGGAAATTTCTAAGAAATCCTTTATCGAGATTGCTACCACTACTTTTGAAATGCCTTGATATTTTCTCCTTCAAAACCTTCACTGGACTAGTATGCATGAATGCCATTCTTATTCACCCAGCATTTCACTTTACAATTCGATCAAACACTTAACTGTATATGTTGGACTAGTGAGCTCTAATTGTTTCAGTTGAAAAAACTCCACTTTCAACCCTGAACTCTGAAAATGCAACCTTGAACTATTGAAACAGTCCACTTTTCACCCTCAAGTGGTTTCACAAGTGATTTCGGCAGACATGCATTCCACCTCACTGCCATGTTAACAAATTTCAATTGTTTTTATTTATTTTGACCACCATTTCTTCCAACAACAAAACAACAACAAAGCCTTTAGTCCCAAACAAGTTGGGGTAGGCTAGAGGTGAAACCCATAAGATCTCGCAACCAACTCATGGCTCTGGCACATGGATAGCAAGCTTCCATGCACCCCTGTCCATAGCTAGCTCTTTGTCGATACTCCAATCCTTCAGGTCTCTCTTAACGGACTCCTCCCATGTCAAAATCGGTCGACCCCGCCCTCTCTTGACATTCTCCGCACGCTTTAGCCGTCCGCTATGCACTGGAGCTTCTGGAGGCCTGCGCTGAATATGCCCAAACCATCTCAAACGATGTTGGACAAGCTTCTCCTCAATTGGTGCTCCACCATTTCTTCCATTCGTAGTAATTTGTTGTCAACACTGAGTTCTCTCTGCTTGCCTTCTCTCACTTGATAATGTTATATTTTCTCTATTCAGGTGCTAATCTCCCCTTTGAGGCTATTTTTGTGTCTGGCAAGGATTCAGCAAGTAGTCCAACGATTGTTGTTCTTCATGGTGGCCCTCACTCAGTCTACCCATCAAGCTATTCGAGATCATTGGCCTTTCTATATGCACAGGGATATAACCTGCTTGTTGTAAATTACAGGTGAGCCTTGAAATTACGAGTACATCTTGTAAATGATTTGTCATGAACCACGTTTCATCATGGGGTATCCGTCAAGCGGGAGATCATATGGTGATGCTTTGGGCTAGAACAGCTCTAGGTGAAGGAGATCAACGGCCGAAGGAGGAATGTATGGTGATGCTTAGGGGACTAGAGATTTGTTATTCCATCTCTTAATCCAAAGAGATGGCAGTGCCATGCTTATAAGGCACGCTTCTAATTAATCCAACTACGAACATATGCACGCATGCTGCTGACTCCTTTTGAGTTCCATGGTTCTGTATTTTGAATGTTAACTAGTTTTGCATCACACTAACACGGAATATCTTGCACACACTACTCTGTTGCTTAGGGGCTCGTTGGGGTTTGGAGAAGAAGCATTGCAATCTCTTCCTGGAAATATTGGTTCTCAGGTGCTACTAATTTATTTCCATGTTTAAGATAATTTTCCCTAGATGTCAAAATTATCATGACCGATCTGTGATCTTATGTGCAATTGGTTCTCATGAACAGGATGTGAATGATGTATTGACGGCTTTGGACTTTGTTAAAAAGAGAGGACTTATAGATGCATCTAGAGTAGCTGTAGTTGGAGGTTCACATGGAGGTTTCTTGACAACACATTTGATCGGCCAGGTTTTTTTGACTACCTTCTTTCTTAATTATTTCTCCAGGCACTTACTTTTTTATCAGCCTTTTTGTGCTTACTTTGTTTGCTCACAGTTTATATTCTCGAAGGAATTTACCATGTAATTCAACGTCTGTCAGTTGCATAATCAGATTTCATTAGCAAAATTGAATTCTGATGAATATCAATATTCAGCCAACTGAAGCTACAGCCACTGGTTTCTTTCTTGTTACACTGAGTTGTGGTGATTTCACCAATTCTAGCCTATTTTTGCTTCAAGTACTAAAGAATAGTTGATACAGAAATGCCCTTGTTGTCCTTTTAATTGCATTTCTTGTTGAAATCCACAAGTTGAGACTCGAGAAAATGCAATACTTTTTGTGTCTTGATGCGTCGATAAAAAAGAGTTTTAGTTACAAGGCCCGGGCTATGCCATTACAACATGCTCAACACACATGGCTAAGGTGCTGAGGCAGGATAACACGCAGGCTCTGACGCCTTGCCAATCCCTACAATTTGAGTTTGGATGTTAGTGTAGATCATTTCACTGCCAAAACCTGCAGGAAACTAGTACTGGCGTACTGCCTCAGGGAACTCGGTCCAGAACTTAAAAAGCTCAAGGCACATAGACTTCATATATTACATGATGTTAGTCATTAAGTTTTATGATCAAGCATATTTTTGACATGGGCATATTTCTTGGAATGCAGGCTCCAGACACATTTGTTGCAGCAGCTGCTCGAAATCCAGTATGTAATTTACAATTGATGGTCGGTACCACTGATATCCCTGATTGGTGCTTTCTGGAGGTTTATGGAAAAGAGGGGAAAAACTGCTTTACGGAATCTCCTTTAGCAGACACTCTTTCTCGGTTTTACCAGAAATCACCAATATCACATATTTCCAAGGTACATAATTAGTCGGTTGCACATTCATATGAAAATCATTTCTGAAATCTTTGCTCGAGGAAAAGGTTGGGGTTTATGCATGCAAAGGCAAAAACTGCTAGGACTCTTATGTAAGAAACCGATTGCTTGACAATATGTATTATCACATCTGCAGGTTAAGACACCAACACTCTTTCTCCTCGGAGCAAAAGATCTCCGTGTTCCTGTTTCTAATGGCCTACAGGTACATCCATGTCCAACTGTGTACCTTTCAAAGTTTACATGATTCTGTAGATCCTATTCTTTTCAATAGATTCGGCAAGCTTTGCATTTTCATAAAAAAAAACAGGGTACAGGAGGCTGCTTTTGAGCCCTTGTAATAGTATTATTAGTACCACTACTTCTGTGCGTGTTTGGACAGCTCAGATCATTTTAATGAAAGAAACCCCATGACCGTCATTGTTGAGTTGTTCATGCTGCAAGCTCAATTCAACTTATACTTAACAACTGTTGTCGCAACATTTTCAGTATGCAAGGGCTTTGAAGGAGAGGGGAGTCGACACCAAAACTATTGTCTTCCCAGAAGATATTCATGGACTTGACAAGTTTGTCCGAACTTAAATTTACTTGCTACGATTACTATGCATGTGTCCAAACATTTCACTAAATCAAATTTTCTCTCTTTACAGACCACAGTCCGACTTTGAGAGCTTCCTCAACATAGGGGTTTGGTTCAAGAAGTACATGAGCAAATAAGCATTGGGCTTCTTAAACACCATGATCTCCTTGTATTTTTCATTCTGGTGGATAAATGATTGTAATTTAGGTCATAGGAACCTGTGCCGTGAAAATAGTGTTCGACTGGCAACTCTTGTAAATAGTAATATCTGCCGTGGACTTGTGGTGCTACTTTAATGGTACTGGTATGGATTAGAACTTGTGATTCCAAAAATAAAGCTGATGCATTTTAGAGCTCACTAGTAGTCTTGGATCTGTCATTGCTACTCCACTGCGAAAGTTCCTTTCTCTTTAATCCCCAAGGTTGCAAATCTTAGGTCTTAATTACCAAAATTACATTACCGAAACACAAGCAATACCAGTGCTCAACAGAAATAAACCCCCTTTTTTCTGAAAGTACATAAATACCACGATCCTGATTGCAAATAGAGCTTGAGTCTCAGTCATGAAAAGTAATCAATGGGAATGACCAAACACAGCATGAAAGTAGAAACTGAATCTCTCTTTTGGGGCTCGCCCTGTTTGAGCTTGTAGTTTTCATCTTCTAATCTTATCTGGATGTACGTCATTAATCCCAAGCAAGCTAAGCTAATAAGCTCCACATCACCTTGATCTAGTACAATAAGAAGTACAACATATGTATTTGAGATGCTTTCAAAAGCTTTAGTAACTTGAAAGGAAACCATATTGTTGGAGAAAATAAAGCCATGTTTTAAAACGACGCATGATGCAAGATCAAAATTATGTATTATTACTACTTACCTCTTGGTTCCCATCAGTGTTGCCTTCATCCTTGCATTTTTCCTGGTAACTGTGAGTCTCTTGGTTCCCCAAAAATAGTAATTGTAGGATGGTTGAGGTTGACCCCTGCTTCGTTCCTGATCGCAGCAGCTGCAGCCTTGCTCTCGGAAGGTGCGCAGCCATCTGTGCCAAGCACCGCTATTACTTGTTTGAGACAAGTGAGATGCTCAATGCCTATGTAGAAGCCATAGGTTGCTGCCACTGACACAAGGCATGGAATACCAAGCTTCTCAAGCCTGGGCATAGCGCCTTTCATGAACGTTACGTATGCCTCGGCTTCCCCGCTGATGCTGAACTCCCTCAGACTTGGGAATCCCATGTCTTGAACTATAATTAGCCTATCTTTTGGTGTTGTCTTCAACCACAGTTCTAGGCAAAGTAAGGCTGGGAGCTCCCCAACAGCGAGTAGACCCTTCTCCGTTAGTTCGGTTAAATTAATGTCCAGGTAAGTAAGGTTGTTGAGTGTTGGTGCAATCCACTTTGGAACATTCACGAAATAGCAATCACTGGACATGTAAAATATTTGAAGGGAGAATGGCAAATGGAGACCAAGAATCCAAGAACTCAAGGGAACCACCATACCTAGTTATCCGTAAAGACATGAGTTTACAGTCGCTAAGCTTGCATAGTGAGGAAAGTAACATTTGTTCATGTCGTTTGTACTCCTCGGGTCCTCCACCATCTAAATATATGTCAAGTTCAGACAACCTTGGTAGGTTCCCGAGATCCTCCACTGCAGCTACTGGGTCTCTAGCTCACCTAACATTACAATCCCTGATGGTAGCTTTGATATGCCCGTGCACCTATAGCTGAGGTATTTTAGGTTGAAAAATTTGTCCATACTGTGCATATCGTACTCCTCCAAACCCTCACAATCCTCAAAATCTAGTACACGCAAAGCTTCAAATTCAACAAGGCCAGGCAAGTGTTTGATGCAATCTGATGACGTTGCAGTTAGAGATCGAACATGGCGTAGATCTTTACATGCCAATGCATAAGCAAGCTCCCGGTCAATGTGTTGGATGGATAGTCTTCGAATAAAACCATGATGATTTGGCAAGCACGTTTGTCCTCCTTCTCCATCAACAACAATAATGAAATTATCTTCGACCGATTTTGAAATGATAATATCAAGCATCATGTCATGGACTCGGCAGGTACTAGCTTTGCCATCATAACCAATGTACACTGGTTGAACCAAGCTTTTATTGATAAGATCGTAGAAGTACTTCTCAGCGACCTCTTGCTGACATTGTCCACGTTCTTCAGAGATAAAGCCTTCTGCTATCCATCGCCTCACTAGCTTGTCCCTATCAATCGTATAATCCTCGGGGAAAACACTTAAATACAACAAACATGTCTTGAGATTAGGTGAAAGATCATTATAACTAAGGCATAATATGCTATTCATTCCCTCTTGGCTCTTGTTATTTTCCAAAGTAGAACCGATTGACTTATTAACCTTCTCCCACTCTACCTTGACAACTGGTTTGTTTGCTAGTAAACTAGAGATAGTTATAATTGCCAATGGTAAGCCTCCACATTTTTTGAGGATTTTATCTGAAACTTCCTTCAACATGTTTGGGCAACAGTTCTCAGAGCCAAAAATTCTTTTGTGGAACAATATTTTGGAGTGCAGATCACTTAGGGCTTCCATGTCATACACACGATCATAATAGCTTGGACAACATGACCTTGCTACATCTCTAATGCGTGTAGTAGCTATAATTCTACTAGAACAATTATTCTCTGGTAAAGCACACTTGATAGTGCTCCATGCTTGTGTACACCATATATCATCAATTATGATAAGATACCTAGCACATAGTAATAAATATTATACACGAATAAATTATGATAAGAAATTCACCTAAAAGGTGGAAATCTTGCACGCCATAAATAGACCATCAAACTGGAACATTGTGTGTGCTTCATGTACTCAACTAGCAAATTAAATCAGGTCTATTATGCTTATTGTTTATATGTATCATGCTCATTACTTAAGTTTACATATATATAGAGTTTATTCTACTTGTGTAGTATTGAATTTTGTACCTAAAGGAAACGTACTCTAGTTACCCAATCAAAAGCAAAATCTCTTCACTATTTATGATTTGGCAACACTATGTCACAATACATCTTTGAGTATTTATGAAATTATAATAGAAGATATAGTAAATGGGCCATGAAACTCCAGCATTGTCTGTTGAAATAATCACAAATGGATTAATTAATTGCAAAAGAGATATGGAAGAAGCCAATGGAAGTTATATATGAAACTCAAACATTGTGAATGCATCATAAACTCTTCTAGTTAGTTAAGTGTATCACGAATATTTGTCATGTTATCATATCTAGTTTATTGTAAATATGTATCATGACCACACTGTAGATAATATGTGCAGAAATGTTAGAGAAACATGCACAAGTCATGTTTTGTAGGAAAACAAGGAGTTGAATTACCTCTTATCTTGTAGTAGCTCTCTAAGCTTTGAGGCGGCCATACTCGTCGGCAAGCAGGCCGGTAAGCTTCACCAGCAAGGGACCCAACGCGCCTAGCGAGGCACTCACCACATGCGCCATAGACGACGAACCTCTCTATTGCTGGTCTCTGCACCTAATCGATCTCTCCTTTGTGTATGTGTGTTGGGAGTGGAGAGAAGTTGGTTGGGGAATAGGACCAAAGAATTTGGTGGGTACCAGTTGTGACACGGTGCAAGCAAATTAAGAACAGGAAGACCATATTTAGGACATCATCATTCTCCTTGTTTTCTGCACTCCATCTCTTGTTTGTGTCTGTCTTTGGAGTTTCCGTTGGGAGAATCCAAACAAGTGTAGTAACCAATAACCATACACGCAGGTGCCAGAGAGAACAAGACAGGCAACTGGGCGCTGTGTGTCGTAAGCTAGCGAATCCTATATACCTAAGACGTTCATCCCCACTATTTTATTTATCTCAAAATGCAAGCATACCACATCACCATACAATTATGTATGGAATAAGGCCCATCTCAACATGCAACCATGCATGGAAAAGACCCACCACGATATGCAACCATGCATGAGAAAATATTTTTCATTCTATTATTCTACTTATTTTCAATAAATATTTTACAACTATACATGACCAAATATAATATTTCATGTTTATTTTTAATTTTGGTCAGGTTTTAATTAATTTAAATGTTATATACAACCATGCATGAGAAAATATTTTTCATTCTATTATTCTACTTATTTTCAATAAATATTTTACAACTATACATGATCAAATATAATATTTCGTGTTTATTTTTAATTTTGGTCAAATTTTAATTAATTTAAATGTTATATACAACCATGCATGAGAAAATATTTTTCATTCTATTATTCTACTTATATTCAATAAATATTTTACAACTATACATGATCAAATATAATATTTCATGTTTATTTTTAATTTTGGTCAAATTTTAAGTAATTTAAATGTTATATTCCACACACTCAAATTTAATTAAAGTATATTGCATACGATTACCACAACAACGCGCGGGGTATCATCTAGTTGATTAAGAGTTTAAGATCATTGGTAAAAAAAATGTGGGGGTAAGATCATTGGTAACTAAGTGTTCAGGTTAATTAAACCATGCATGTATGCCTCTTGCCGGCCAGAGTGTACATTAGTGTAGTAAGTAGTAGTTAATTAGAAATGTTTATATTGGCCCACATGCCTATGCTGGATAACTGAACCAACGTTACCTTGTTCAGGTATTCGCAAAAAAAAAAAAGGTAGCTAGGCAAAGCAACTTCCAGTGTCCTCTTTTTTTAGATCATCCAGCATAATTTCTCTTGATGTAGTTTTTTGGTTCGTGGGCAGTGGCACTTTGCGAACGGGTTGAGTCAAGCAGCACCAAGGTTTTTTTTTTCTTTGGACTGTCAATGAAATTAGTGAAGAACAAGTGAAGCTACTGTTTGTATCTGAAATTATATTAGGTCGGGATCTTAATGCATTTTTTCCTCGCCCTCATTTAGTTATAAACTCTTCACTTTGGTTCCCTGATTGACTTATGTTTTCCCTTCCTCCCTACCTTGTTACTCCCTCTGTTCGGAATTACTTGTCGTAGAAATGGATGTATCTAGATGTATTTTAGTTCTAGACTAGATCATTGATGGCGCGCGTTGCCGCGCCCGTCCATTTTGATTGTTTTTTGATAGTGTTACAAATTTATGTAAAACATGTAGCTCTTGTTTATTTTGAAATGAGAGGGTGCAGAATGGAAGTTCCATCGAGTCCATTGGCTTGGTTGTAGGCCTTATTTTTTTGCATTGCACGTGGACCCCAGCAAACCTTAACAATCAATGTTGTCCCATTAATTCATCCAATAGAATGGTATGAGTATATATTTAGAATTAAACTGACAAGAAGAAAAATTAAATAGGTGTTACAGGAACACAATTTCCAGCATTGCCTTCGGCATGTTGTCAGCGCTGGGTTAACTGGTGTGTCCTGATGGCCTCAATGTCATCCATGTTGTGCATCCATAGCGAGTGGCATTCTGGAATCAATGGCCACAAAAGTGGAAGCAATAGTTCATACGGAAGTTCTTAAAAATATATGATTGAGGAAATAACTATGTAAAGACGACCCTTGACAAAGCTAATAGGTCAAGAAAACTAAGAATGAAACGAAATTTACATGAATGTCATATTTAAGTTTCTGTAGAATTTCCCCCATTAACTCATGGTAAACGAAATCGTGTCCTCTCAAAGTCACAAGCTCGTCTCATAATGATTGTGATAAAGATCACATTGCTTAGAAACATTACTAAATTTGACTGAATAGCAAAAAGGCTTCATTGAGGCCTAGTGAGGGTTTCTCATATGTCACTAATCGATTCAAATTCACGGAACTATTATTTGTGTCCCAAATGATACAATTTTGAAATAAATTATGTATGTTCCATGTCTAAAAGGACTAACTTCTCATCCCATTCATCATAGAAATAGCTTCAACGGAGCTCAGCCTTAGGAGAGAAAATAAAGAGAGGTCATGTTCTAAGGTCAACAAATCAAAACAATGTCTGCATAATTATGTAGAACTTAGCACCAATCCTTTAGAAAATATTGTACCTTGTTAGAGCTGACATCATACATATAAGCATGTAAAATCCTGGAATACAGGTTAGGCTATGTTTGCATTCAATGTATTACATACTTCCCACAAAGAAGAAATGAACCACCAAAAGAAAAATAAACGCCATACACCATACATATAAGCATGTAAAAAATTGGCTTTGTATTTTGTGGTATGGCCGAGCAGGAAAATTATATGTCAAAAATAATTAAAGAGACAACATCGGATGAAATAGACTTACAAATAGTACCGATTCTTCAGATTAACTTGAACGGACAAATAGCATGTTGTCAAATGTACTTGCAGCAATTGAGACAAGAGCGCACAATGCAGAAAACGTTGTCTATTTAACTGGGGTGTATTATTACCATATTAGCAGATCTTCTCATCATTTTGTGAAAACATGATTCTCTTCCTCAGGTTCAAGAATTTCTTCTTCACTTTAACTGCAGATCAGTGCTTCTTTGCCATATGAATAATAGTAAATTCTCCACGTAGAAACAATGGATTGATGAAATAAGTGGCCCTATCAAATACAACAAAATCTCTTCCGGGTCATTTCTGACTTGCTGGACATTTGTTTAATCAATGTTGCACAACTATTACTTTGCCGGAAGCAAAATGCTTTGGAAGCAGTCATTATCCTCCAATCCAAAGACACGAGCAGATGAATTTATTTTTTGTTAGTATTCTAAAATAAATAAATTGGCAAGACATACAGAACAACCTAGCTCATTAAGTCTTACCTCTTCGTATGATGGTCAAACAGCACACCTCATCTCATCTCTTCCGATGATTAGTCGCAGGGTAATCACAAAAACCATGATGTTGGACCAGCACAAAAAGGCGGAAATTAGGTTCAACATAATGATGCTCAAGGGAGGAAGGGGCGGCAGGGAGGCTTAGGTGTGGTTACCTTTCGACGGACAGCAGCGGAGCCATGGACCGCTCACCCGCAACCCAACCTAAATGCCGCGGCGTCGTTGTTGAGTGTCCAGCAGATGAGGCGCCGGCCATCGTCGATCGCGTCCCTCCCTTTCCACTTCGCAGGCAGATCGACCGCATCGGCCGGCCACCGATTCACCCGCATCACGCGTGGCCGCTGGATCTCCTCGCCGGCTGGATCGGGATCCACTTGGGGCGCTGGATCCCCTTGCTCGCCTCGTCGCAATCCTCGGATCCCCTCGGCTTCGAGCGCCTCATCCTCTAGATATCCACCGATTTTTTTTCCTTTTTACGGGCAAGGGAGCAGCAGCGAGCTAGCGACAGAGTCGGAGCTCGTTGGAGTAAATGGGCTGTCTCAGCGGCCCAATTAACCAGAGGCCTCAGTTTTTTCTTCGGGAGCAGCAGCCCCTTAGGACAGCTGGGCCAGGATGCTACAGAAGTTGGGCCAGGACGCGAATGAGGCAGATCTGACGGCCAGGAATGATCGAAACGCAAATCTAGTGGCTGAAATCGTTGGTGGTGTGAGAAAGCTCCGATTAGGTGCGGTTATACTGTCCTTAATACATCCATTTTCGAGACAAGTAATTCCGAACGGAGGGAGTAGTTATGTACAACATTTTGCAAAACCTCATACCTTAGGCTCCATCGGAGCAGCAACATCGACTGTTCACATTTATATATTCCCTTCGTCCCGAATTACTTATGGTAAAGTTTCTTTTTAGCTCAGGCTACATGAAATCTCTTATCTTCAACCCTCCAACATTGTTTTGAGATCCGTATTTTTCAACTAACCTACAACAAGAATATTTCTCTTTTTTGTTTCTCTCAAATGAAAGAACATATAGACTTCAAACTTTCCAGATCAAACAAAATTTACAACTTCAATGTGTGAAAAAACTTTCAGATTTTTTGAACCAACATAAATATACTAAATGAGGATTTTTTGTATTAAAAAATAATAATTTTTAGCATTTAAAATGCATGAAAAAATCTGAAAGTTCTTTCCCACACAGTAATTAGAATGTTTTGTTGTCCTACAAAGTTTAAAGTTTATACATTATTTCGTTTGAGAGAAACAAAAATAACAAATGTGCTTGCATGAATCACGATACAAAAATGGATGGCTAAGATAAGGAGTATCACGTAGCTCGAGCTACACAAAACCATACTTACTTATTGCAGAAATGGATGTATCTAAAATTAAAATAAATCTAGATACATCCATTTCCGGGACAAATAATTCCGGACGGAGGGAGTATATCTTAGTTAGCAGCACTCTTTATCTATAATCATCATCAGTGTAATCAAAACACAGAGTCCATTTTTCACTTAGCTCGGTATTTCCTACATTCTTAGTTCTTTCAAGCACTATACTTCTTGTTTGATAAGAGGGTCAGCATTTTTTATTTGTAAATAAAACATTTTCTGAGTAATCAATGTTCCATGCCGAAGCTACACAGAGTATGAATCTAACATATATTGTGGCTAATACACCAAAGAAATAACTCATCATTGAACGTTGGAAAGAAAAATGATTGTTTGTTTGGCCTTGAGACTGACACTCATTCATAGTAGCATGATTATTATCGGAGTAAATGATCATGGGTAGCCCAATCTGCTCCCCCTGGTATTTTAAGACATCGGGGCCGGCTGCGCCCCTCAAGCATCAAAGACAAAGAACCGCCTTCTTATGGCAGGCTGGTCCAAGCGGTCGGCTGCAGAAAGGCGGCAAGGCCCAAAGAGCGGCCCCGGCGCGGGCCGACTCCAAGCAGACGGCCACTAGTGCGGCCAACTCCTGACAGGCGGTCACTAAGGCGGCCGACTCCTAACAGACGGCCACTCACGCGCCCTCAAAGTTTGCACCCACATAACGGTGACGAGACGGGGCGTGGCAACAGTATAGCCTGCCACCCCGAATCCCGGGCTGAACGTGGCCACAATGCATTGTACCAGGCGGCCATCCCTAGCCCGGCGCGGTACTGTTGCCATGATGCATGTGACATCATCCATGGCAGAGGGAGCCATCCTCCCACGAGGGCTGTCGGTACGGCCTGCAGGCGGCGGGCCCTACCTGTCTGTGGGATGCCCGAAGACGGCAAGCCCAGACCAGTCGGTATAGGGGGAGGCCGACTCCCAGCAGGCGGCCCTCGCCTTCCCTTGATGTTTTTGCGCCATTAACCAGATAAGACGGGGAGTGGCTACAATGAACGCCCACCAGGCGGCGGTACTGTAGCCACGCTCTCCCCGACCAAGCCCTCGTCATCAGAGGCAAGTCAACAGTGATGAGCAGCCAACAGGACCCACAAGCGACGAGCCCTACCTGTCGGCCGAGAGCCCGGCAGCCAGCGGGACCCACCAGGCGGCTGGCCCCAGCTATCGGCAGAGAAGCCGGCAACCACAGACACTGACGACCCGGGCCTACACCCGGCCGGATTACCATTGTACCCCTATGGGGTAGGCCTATATAAACCCCCCAAGGGCACCCATGCAAAGGGTTCAGCTCTTAGAGATTACACACACACACACGTAGAGAGAGGAGTGGAGCTATCCTTGCCCTTCTTCCTCCTCTAGCCGAATAGCTCAGGGAGCAAGCTTGTAGCTACTTGTTGATCTAGTGATCATGCGGAGACCCCGCAGAGCAGGACTAGGGGCGTTATCTCCTAGGAGAGCTCCGAAACTGGGTAAGATGCGTCGGCATGCATGTTTACGCCTAATCCCGTTCCAGGCACCGGCGATGTTTTACTAGCTCCCACTATGATTAGCCATCCTTTGGCATATGTTGCCCCAACCACTCGACATTTGGTGCCCACCGTGGGGCTAGGTGCACCGTCATCCGGAGACCTGCTCTGGATGGGAACTTTGTTCCTTCCTGGTGAGCGCAGCCAGCCCGGCACGCACGATGGCGTTTCCGCCGACATGCTGCATGGCGCAGAAGTCGCCTGCGCGGCGAGCTGCCTTGCTGATCTCATCGGCGAGATCCGCCTCTTCGATGAGCCCGCGCCGAGCGTGGGCGTGGCCAGCTCTGAGAGCTACCTCATCGGCCTCCTTGGCAAGCTCGACATCGCCAACGAGCCCGCCTCCGACTTGGAGTCGGTCGGATCCACCGACCCGATGCTTGTCGACTCTGACACGGCATCCATCGACGCCTTCCCCACCCACGTGGTGGTCATCGACGACCCGCTCCCTCATGCCGACAGTGGCGTCAACACCCTCATTGAGGTGCTTGTCATCAACCATGGCGGAGCATCCGGCGCGGACGCCCATGACCCGCTACAGGCAACGATGCGGGACATGTTGGTCCCATCGCAGGCGACACTGACGCCGAGATGCTAGAAGCCCACCGCGTCATGCTCATCAAGAGCGGCAAGAAGCTAGCCACTATGAGACACCTCACCGAGGCTTAATCAGCGCGAGGTCGATCGCGCCGTCTATGGCACGCCGACTGCTGGCGAGCCTAGCCGGGTGGGCGTTGTCAAACAACGCGGCGCGACTATCACCAGCATGTTGGGGGCCGACCGCCCAGTCTATGCCACGCCCATCGAGAACATGCGTGCTGCCCAGGCGGCAGCAGACGAGCTAGAACACCTGGATGGTGACGAGCGATGCTGCATGACGGAGCGCGTCCAGCAGCTCATCGACGCGGCCGCCGCGCAGCAAGAAGCTGGCGCCCGCGCCGAGAATCCCCCCCGCCCGCCGAGAGCATGGCACGACCTCCCGGACGCCGACAGTAGGTGGCGCCTGCGACCGAAGAGATAGAGAGCCGGCTGCCAGCCGTAGTCGGACGCGCCTCACCATTGAGCGCGACCAAGATGGCTGCCCATGAGCTGTGGAGCGGCGGGACGATTGTCCGCCACCTCCTGCTCCTCGCAGGGGGAGGTACGCCTCCCCACCGCGTGTTGAGCACCCGACGCTCAGCGGCCGGCTGTGCCGCCGTGAAGGAGTCAGAGAAAACTACGCTCGCCATCGGATCGACCGCTTGGCGCGATCCCTGGTGCTAGAAGAAGAAGATGCGATTGGTCCGCCTTGTTTTGGCCCCCGCATTCACGATGAGCCTTTCCCCAAAGGGTTCTCACTCCCAAGAGATATGCCCAAATACAACGGCTTCGTGAAGCCGGAAGACTGGCTGGTCAACTACACCACCGCAGTCAACATAGCAAACGGCAACAAGCGCGTTGCCGTGAAGTACGTCCCTCTCATGCTTCAGGGCACAACACGCACTTGGCTGAATAGCCTCAAGCCCTACAACGTCAACAGCAGGTTAGATTTCACTGAAGTCTTCGTCCGCAACTTCACCAGCACTTAAAAGCGGCCGCCCAAGCCTCGTCAGCTCTCTCTGTGCGTCCAAGGCCCTACCGAGTCCACTCGTGACTACCTGACACGGTGGGCCGAGCTCCACAACTCCTGCAAAGGGGTGCACGAGGTGCAGGCCATAGAGTACTTCATTGTCGGATGCAGAGAACACACCCTACTCAAGCACCGACTCCTCTATGACGAGCAGGCTACACTCGACGAGTTGCTGACAATAGCAGACAAGTATGCCACTGCCGACTCCTCTATGAAGTCGGAGCTTCGGGTGGACGCCTCTGGGAAGGTGCTCTCTCCGGCTCCCAGAACGTTGGCTGGTGACACCAGTCACCGCCCGCAGCAGAACGACAACAAGCGCAAGGCCCCGATGCCGGCTTCCACCAGCCGGCAGGTGGCAACAGTCGAAGATCAGCAGCCAGAGGGGCAGCCCATGCCCAAGCATCAGAAAGGCGGCAAGCCGGCCTGGCAGCCCGCCTTTTCCTATGAGAAAACCCTTGATGCACCCTGCAAGTTCCACAGCGGCGCGAAGCCATCCAATCACACCACCCGGAAGTGCCATTGGCTCACCCGAATCTCCAAAGGTGAGGGGCTGCTGCCTCCTCCGCCTGCTGGCCAGCCGCCTCCGGCTCCTCAACAGCCGGCGACTCGTTCAACAGTCGGAGCCATCCAAGATGAATTCCCCGAGGAGCATGGAGCTTACGTTGTCTTCACAAGACAGGCTGATGACAGGCGCAGCCGGCGCCAACAGCACCAAGAAGTCAATGCAGTCACCTCGAAAGTCCCAGAGTTCATGCACTGGTCTGAGAAGCCCATTAGTTGGAGCCGAGCCGACCTCCCGGAGGTGATGCCTTCTCCGGTTCCTATGCCCTGGTGTTGGATGCCACCTTTGCAACAGAAAGACGAGCTGCTCGTTTCTCCCAAGTCCTGATAGATGGCTGCAGCAGCATCAACATCCTTTACCGTGATACCATGGAGAAGCTGAACATCAAGACGAAGCAACTCCTGCCCAACCAGACTGTTTTTCATGGTATCGTGTCTGGCCTTTCCTGCTCACCAATCGGCACGATCAAGATAGATGTCCTCTTCAGAGACAAAGATCACTTCCGCCGCGAAGCAATTTGGTTTGAGGTGGTGGACCTAGAGAGCCCTTATCATGCATTACTTGGCCGACCTGCTCTGGCCAAGTTCATGGCAGTACCTCATTACGCCTACCTCAAGATGAAGATGCTAGGAACCAAGGGCAAAATCACCATAGTCGGAGACGACAAGAAGTCATCCGCCTGTGCTGCAGCAAGCAGTCGGCTGGCCGAGTCCCTTGTGATCACCGCAGAGAAGAAGCTCCTTGACCGGGTTGTGGCCATGGCCGGCAAGCAGTCGGACCTGTCACTAGACCCCAAGGAGTCGGAGACCCAGGGCTCCTTCCAGCCAGCCAAAGAAACCAAGAAGATACCCTTGGACTCAGACCACCCAGAGAGGTTCGCTCTTGTAGGAACCAACCTTGACAACAAATAGGAAAGCAAGCTCGTTGATTTCCTCCATGAGAATCTGGATATCTTTGCATGGTCCCCCAAGGACATGCCGGGTGTTCCGACGGATTTTGCCGAGCACAAGCTACATGTCAGAGCAGATGCAAAACCAGTCAAGCAACCCCTCCACCGACTGTCCGAAGAGAAGAGAAGAATTGTTGGTGAAGAGATAGCCCGGCTCCTAGCAGACGACTTCATTATGGAAGTGTTCTTTCCAGAGTGGCCTGCCAATCTAGTCCTTGTACTGAAGAAGAACAACAAGTAGCACATTTGAATTGATTATACCAGCCTCAACAAAGCTTGCCCCAAAGATCCGTTTGCCTTGCCTCGGATTGATCAAGTGATAGACTCCACAGCCGGATGCGAGCTGTTGAGTTTCTTGGATGCCTACTCGGGGTACCACTAGATCAAGTTGAACCCGGCCGACCACCTGAAGAGCGCCTTCATCACACCATTCGGAGCCTTCTGCTACCTGACCATGACATTCGGCTTGAGAAATGCCGGTGCCACTTTTCAGCGTTGCATGCAGAAGTGCCTCCTCAAACAGCTCAGCAGAAATGCCCACGTCTATGTAGATGATATTGTGGTGAAGACGGAGAAGCGCAGTACCCTTCTGGAAGATCTCAAGGGAACTTTTGACAACCTGCGCCGTTTTCAAATCAAGCTCAACCCCGAGAAATGCTCGGAGTACCAGCCGGCCAGCTCCTTGGCTTCCTGGTCTCTGAACGCGACATTGAGTGCAACCCTGTGAAGATCAAAGCCATCGAGAGGATGGAGATACCCACCCGACTGCGAGACGTCTAGAAGTTCACCGGGTGCTTGGCGTCCCTCAGCCGCTTCATCAGTCGGTTGGGAGAGAAGGCTCTTCCCCTGTATCAACTCATGAAGAAAACCACTCACTTCGAGTGGAATGACCAAGCGGATGAAGCTTTTTCCTAGCTGAAGAAGATGTTGACCATGCCGCCTGTCCTGGCAGCCCCGACTAACAAAGAGCCCATGCTTCTTTACATTGCAGCAACCAGCCGGGTGGTCAGCACAATCATTATGGTACAACGCCCAGAGGACGGCAAGGCACAGCCGGTCCAGAGGCCCGTGTACTATCTGAGCGAGGTATTATCAGCCTCAAAGCAGAACTATCCCCACTACCAGAAGATGTGCTACGGCGTATACTTTGTCGCCAAGAAGCTCAAGCCATACTTTCAAGAGCACCCTATCACGATCGTTTGCACTGCCCCGCTTGCCGAGATTATGGGCAGCCGGGATGCATTAGGCCGAGTGGCCAAATGGGCCATTGAGCTGGCGCCATACACCATCTTCTACCAGCCTCGCACCGCCATCAAGTCCCAAGCACTGGCCGACTTCCTCGTCGACTGGGACGAGACCCAGTACCTGCCGCCAGCGCCGGACTCCACCCATTGGCGGATGCACTTTGACGGCTCAAAGATGCGCACCGGACTAGGAGCCGGCATAGTCCTTACCTCTCCCAAAGGTGACAAGCTCAGATACACATTGCAAATCCACTTCGCCACCTCCAACAATGTGGCCGAGTACGAGGCGATCGTACATGAACTCCGGCAAGCCAAAGAGCTTGGCATCCGCCGGGTCCTGTGCTACGGCGACTCGGACTTGGTGGTCCAATAGTCATCTGGCGACTAGGATGCCAAAGACGCAAACATGGCAAGCTACCACTTCCTTGTCCAGCAACTCAGCGGGTATTTCAAAGGGTGCGAGTTCCTTCACGTGCCATGGGCCGACAACGAGCAAGCAGATGCCCTGGCATGAATCGGCTCCACCCGGCAAGCCACACCAACCGGCATCTCCCTTCAGCGCCTCCTCAAGCCGTCTATCAAGCCTTCGCCGGAATCAGGCTCCATCTTCGTGCCGGCTGCCCCCGAAACAGTCGGATCCGACTTAGGGACCTCAGCAGTCGGCTCGGGGACTTCGACAGGCGGCTCGGGACCCGGCCCGGGGACTGCAGCAGTCCACCCGGGGACTTCAACGACATAGCAGGCAGTGGCCGACTACAACCCGCCACCTCCCAACCCAACTGCCCTATTTGCAGTGGTCGTGCTGACGGTAGAAGAAGTCGCAGATCCATCATGGTCTCAACCCATTCTCAACTTTCTGGTGAACAGAGAGCTACCGGCTGATGAAATCTCAGCCCGACAAGTACAGCGCCTGGCAGGAGCCTACACGATAGTAAACATAGACCTTGCCAGGAGCAGCGCGACTGGAGTCTTCTAGCATTGTGTGGAGCTAGAGAAAGGCATGGCGATCCTCAAAGATATCCACCAAGGCGAATGCGGCCACCACGCGGTCTCAAGATCACTTGTTGCCAAGGCTTTCCGCCATGGTTTTTTCTAGCCGACTGCTTTGGAAGACGCTAAAGACTTGGTTAAGCATTGCAAAGGGTGCCAGATATTCGGCTCCAAGCAACACGTGTCGGCTTCTACACTCAAGACCACCCCCTCACTTGGCCTTTTGTCGTCTGGGGGCTGGACATGGTGGGCCCATTCAAGACGGCATGCGGCGGCATGACTCATCTGCTTGTCGCCGTGGACAAGTTCACCAAGTGGATTGAAGCAAAGCCAATCAAGAAGTTGAATGGGCTGACTACCGTAACCTTCATTGCAGATATCACCCTCTGGTACGGCATACCACACAGTATCATCACCGACAATGACACAAATTTGGCCAAAGGAGCTTTGGCCCGTTTCTACGTGACGCAGGGCATCTGACTAGACTTAGCGTCTGTTGCCCATCCGCAGTTAAACGGCCAAGTCGAGCGAGCAAACGGCCTCATCCTCTCCGGCATCAAGCCCCGACTGGTCGAGCCACTGGAGCGTTCGGTCGGTTGCTGGATCGATGAGCTACCGGCCATCCTCTGGAGCCTGCACACCACTCCAAACAAGTCAACCAGCTTCAATCCGTTCTTCCTCGTGTATGGGGCCAAGGCTATCCCAACTGACATGGAGTTCGACTCACCTCGCGTCACCATGTACACGACGTCAATCTGCTGGAAGAAGGCCAGTTGTTAGCACTCAGTCGGTCTGCCATCTACCAGCAGGGCCTGTGCCGCTACCATAGTCAGAAGGTTAAGCCAAGATCCTTCCAAGAGGGAGACCTTGTGCTCCGTCTGATCCAGCAAATAGCCGGCCAGCACAAGCTCTCGGCCCCTTGGGAATGCCCCTTCATCGTCAGCAAGGCCTTGGGCAACGACTCCTACTACCTCATCGTTGCACAGAAGCCCAGGGCGCGCAAGAGGGACGACTCCGGCAAGGAATCAGAGCGCCCATGGAATGCAAACCTCCTTCAAAGATTTTACAGTTGATGCAGTATGTACCATGCTATCTTTTGTATTAAGTATAAGACATCGGGTTCCCCGAGGAGCACTCGGGGACTACCCTTTTTATCTATATGATAAGTTTCACGCCTATGAATGTGTACTTCATTTTTCCGCCTGGCGCCAGGTTCGACAAGTCATCCCGGGGGGCTTGCCGCCTAGTATTATGTCAATGCTACCTACAGTCGGACAAGTAATGTGCCAGCATCTAAGCCTGCTCTTGCCACAAGCCGCAGCTCGCAGAGCGGCTGTCCGGCTAGCAAGAGTCAAAGGCAGGAAATGATGCCCACATGAAAAATGGCTAAGGACAAAAACATTTACATAAGACATGCCGACTTCCCGCCTCGCCGACTGGCTTCTGAGCAGCCGGCTGACCTGCTTCTCACTTACCTTGCTACGTCCTAAAAGGCCGAAGTACTTGTCCTCCCAAACGACTAAGCACTTGTCCCAGCCACAGTCCGCAGAGTGGCTGCCCGGCTAGCAAGACGGCAGTTAAGGGAGGGCGGCATAGGAAAAAGCCAAAAAGGATAAAAAAGCAAGAAAAGTTGGAATTTGGCACATGCACAACACGTGCGAGATAATATTTACACAACAAGGTTTTTAAGCCGAAATTCAACAAGTTTGAATACGCCCCAGTGGGTGGAACTGCACGAATTTAACATTATTGTTCAAAAGACTACTAGGCAGGAAGAGATAAGATAAAAATTGGTCGCCTAGGCCAAGAGAGCAGCAGGCGGGTCCGGCAGGTTGGTGGAGTCGGCGGCGCCGGCTTGTGAAGTGGTCAGCTGGCGAGTCTCGGCTTGGTCGTCCCCAGATGTCGTGGTGTTCTCACGGGGGGTGTTGCAAGACGACATATGCCACAAGGGCTTAGTGTGAGGGTAAGACTGCTGCTGATAGCACCGGGAGCGGGTATGCGAGTAGCACGCGCTAGTTTACCCAGCTTCGGAGCTCTCCGAAGAGATAATACTCCTACTGTTGCATGTCTGAGTGTATCTATCTGGGGTGTACATCAGGCTGTACAAAGTGCTCCTGGAGCTGTACAAAGGTGGGGATCGTCTCCACCGAAGGAAATGGAGAGGAACGCCCCGGAGAGGGAGATCCGCCGGAGCCCTCCCGCGGCCCCGGTTGCTGGAGAGAAAGGAACAGAGCAAGGGGGCGTGCGAATGGGTATGGGGGAGAAGAAACTCCCCTGCCCCTGATATAACCCCCTGCCCACGCCTCACAGCGGTAGTACCGCGCTGGATGGCGGTAGTACCGCTCGGAGCGGTAGTACCGCTCGCCACCAGCGGTAGTACCGCTCAACAACCAAACGGCTTCTAGACAAACGGCTAAAGCACCAAAGAGACGAGAAAGCAAGGCCAAGAGAAAGAAAAGACCAACAAGACAACACACACACTAACAACGGTCCAGAACCCACTCTTTCAAAACAACCACACGAAACAGAGCGAGCTCTGGCCTCTCTCAAGAGAGGGCGGTGGCCGGAGCCACCTATGTTTGAGTCAATTGGTATGGCACCACGAAGAATTATCCTTGGGCCCATGACCACAACTCGTCCTTGAAGCACTAGTACCATACAAATATGGTTAAAGTGAAAGACTAGATCAATTTATGCATAATGGGGGGAGGGAGAGTTCATTGAGAGAACAACACTCCCCCTATGTCCATGCCTACATCTAAACTAGACAACAGGTAGAGTGTGGTGGGGGGTGCACGGGTTCAAGTCACATTGCTCAAATCAATGATATTTAGCTCATGCCTTAACTCGCAAAATCTTGCTTCATCCAAGGGCTTTGTGAAAATATCTGCAAGGTTATCATGAGTGTTGACATACTTGAGCTCGATCTCCCCTCGCCTAATGTGATCCCGGATGAAGTGATACCGGATCTCAATATGCTTCGTCTTGAAGTGTTGCACCGGGTTGAGAGAAATCTTGATGGCACTTTCATTGTCACACCAAAGAGGCACTTTGTCACAAATGACACCGTACTCCTTTAAAGTTTGCCTCATCCATAAGAGTTGTGCACAACAACTACCGGCCGCCACATATTCTGCTTCGGTGGATGAGAGAGATACACAACTTTGCTTCTTAGGAGACCAACTTACCAAAGAGCAACCAAGAAATTGGCACCCTCCGGAAGTGGACTTCCTATCCACCTTGTCTCCTGCCCAATCAGAATCCGTGAATCCTTCAAGCTTGAAGTTAGATCCTCTTGGGTACCATAGGCCAAAGTTTGGGGTATGATCCAAATATCAGAAGATTTGCTTCACTGCCACATAGTGGCTTTCCTTTGGTGCGGCTTGGAACCGTGAACACATTCCCACACTCAACATGATATCCGGTCTAGATGCACAAAGGTAAAGCAAGGAACCAATCATAGAGCGATATACATTTTGATCCACCGCTTTACCATTGGGATCAATGTCAAGTTGGCACTTGGTGGGCATCGGAGTAGAGGCCGGCTTGACATCACTTAGCTTGAACCTCTTAAGCATGTCTTGAGTGTATTTGGCTTGGTAGATGAAGGTACCTTCTCTTCTTTGTTTGATATCAAAACCAAGGAAGAACTTCAACTCTCCCATCGAGGACATCTTGAACTTAGAGGTCATGGGAGTGGCAAATTCTTCATTGAAAGCTTTGTTAGGAGAAAGATAATGTCATCAACATATAGTTGGCACACAAACAACTCCCCTTTGACCTTCTTAGTAAAATGAGTGGGATCGATTAGCCCAACTTCAAATCCACGATCTTGTAACAACTCGGTAAGGTGGTCATACCACGCATGTGGGGCTTGTTTAAGGCCATAGAGTGCCTTATCGAGTTGATACACATGATCCGGGAAGTAAGGATCCTCAAACCCGGGGGGGTTGCTTGACATAAACCAACTCACTAATGGGACCATTAAGAAAAGCACTTTTCACATCCATTTGTTGCAACTTAAAGTTGTGATGGGAAGCATAAGCAATAAACAAACGAATGGATTCAAGGCGAGCAACGGGAGCAAAGGTTTCACCGTAGTCGATACCCTCGACTTGGGAGTAGCCTTGTGCTACCAATATTGCCTTGTTGCGAATGATGTTCCCATGAGCATCTTGCTTGTTCTTGAAGATCCACTTGGTTCCAATGATGTTATGGTTCCCCAAAGGCCTTGGCACAAACCTCCACACCTTGTTGTACTCGAAGTTGTTGAGTTCTTCATGCATGGCATTGAGCCAATCCGAGTCTTCTAGCGCCTCATAGACCTTATGGGGTTCAACACAAGAGACAAACGCGTGATGTTCACAATAGTTTGCTAATTGTCTACGAGTGCTTACCCCCTTTCTTAGGCTTCCAACCACATTCTCCATGAGATGACCTTTGGTGGTGAGTTTGGAAGCAATCTTCGCGGCACGACGCTCTAATTCCTCCTCGGATGTGGAAGGAGGAGGGTTCACTTGATCATCTTGAGCGTCATCATGAGCTTGTTCTTGATCTTGAGCTTGCTCATGATCTTGAACTTGCTCGAGGGGGAGAACTTGACCTTGGGCATCATTTGGAGGTTCACCATCATCTTGAGATTGATCTTGCCCTTGGTCTTGTTCCCGAGGTTGAGGGCCTACACTTTGTTCTTCGGAAGCGTGTGGGTCCTGAGTAGGTGAAGGCTCCATTCGAGTGGAGCATTGTCCTTCTCCTTCCGACACAAGGGGTTCCTCAATGGGTAGAATATGACCAATACCCATTCTTCTTATGGCTTGGGGAGGAATTTCATCACCTACATCACAAGTACCACTTTGCTCCACTTGGGAGCCGTTGTTTTTGTCAAACTCCACGTTACATGTCTCCTGAATGAGTCCGTTGGACTTGTTGAGAACACGGTAAGCATGAGAGTTTGTAGCATAACCAACAAATATGCCCTCATAAGCTCTAGCCTCGAATTTAGACAAACGAACACCTTTCTTGAGAATGAAACACTTACACCCGAACACCCGGAAGTACTTGAGATTGGGCTTGTTCCCGATGAGTATCTCGTACGGAGTCTTGTTCAAGCCTTTGCGGAGATAGAGCTGATTGGATGCATGACATGCAGTATTGATGGCTTCGGCCCAAAAGTTGTATGGAGACTTGAACTCCGCCATCATGGTCCTTGCTGCATCCATCAACGTCCGGTTCTTCCTCTCCGCAACACCATTTTGTTGAGGGGTATATGGTGCAGAATATTGGTGCTTGATCCCCTCATCACTAAGAAACTCATCCAAGGTGTAGTTCTTGAACTCGGTGCCATTGTCACTTCTTATTGTCAAGATCTTTGCATTATGTTGACGTTGAGCTTCATTTGCAAAGTCGATGACAGTTTTTTGAGTCTCACTCTTCCTCTTGAAGAAGTATACCCAAGTGTATCTTGAATAATCATCCACAATCACCAAGCAATACTTTCTACCCCCAAGACTATCAAAGGATGGAGGCCCAAAGAGGTCCATGTGCAGGAGCTCCAAGGGTCTCTTTGAGTAGATGATAGTCATGGGAGGGTGAGCCGTTTCATGAAGCTTTCCTTCGATGCAAGCACTACAAGCACAATCTTTGGCAAAACTAACATTCGTTAGTCCACGGACATGGTCCCCCTTACTTTGCAAAGATCTCATATTGACGTGGGCTAAACGGCGATGCCAAAGCCTTCCCACATCAACTTTAGCCATTGGGCATGTCGCGGTCTTAGTGGGTTGGTCCGAAAAGTTAATCACATAGAGACCGTTCTCGACATTCCCAACAAAGGCTACTTTAAGAGTATTGCTCCACAAGAGGGCCACGATATCAATATCAAAGAAGGTGGCAAAGCCCATGAGTGCGAGTTAACAAACGGAAAGTATATTGAACGCAAGGGACTCAACAAGCATGACTTTCTCGATCGTTAGATCATGAGAAATGACAACCTTGCCAAGACCCAATACCTTAGAATGTGAGGCATCACCCCATTCGACATTGGTGGGCATAGATGGGATCTTGTGCACTTCCACCACCAAGTCCTTGCTCCCGGTCATATGATTTGTTGCTCCACTATCGAGCAACCATGATCCCCCACCGGAAGCAAACACCTACAAGAGATCAATGCTTGGTTTTAGGTACCCATTGAGTAATGGGTCCTTTGATGTTAGTAACAAGGGTCTTAGGAACCCAAATAGACCATTCAATGTACTCATAATAAGAACCAACAAATTTAGCATAAACATGCCCATCACTAGCACGACACAACACATAAGAGGGGTTAAAGTCGCCGGCTTTGTTGGGAGAGATGGCTATGCACTCTTTGGCATCACCACTCTTTGCATTGTTCTTCTTCTCCTTAGGAGCACCCTCTCCATCCTTCACAAAGGTTTGCTTGAGCGGGGGAGGTCGATTGGTCTTGTTATTCTTCTCCTTGTTCTTCTTCTTGTTCTTGGACTTGGGTGAGAACCCAACTCCCTCCTTGCCCACAACTTCCTTTTGATTGCTCAAAAGGTCATTTAGGTTCTTCTCGCCTTGTATGCATGACACAAGACCTTTCTTGAGTTGTTCCTTCAACTTGACATTCTCCTCCACAAGATGCACATGCTCACAACATGGGTTAGTAGCATTTGCATTATCAATCAAGACCATGTGAGGAAATGTGGCCTTTTCCTTGGTTAGCTTAACTTGGAGTTGAGCATGAGACTCCTTGAGGTTTGCATGGGCACCTTTCAAGACCTTATGGGCCTTGTCAAGTACATCAAACTCCTCCTTGAGTCTAACATGATCAAACCCAAGTTTAGCCTTCTCGGAAGTTAGAACACGAGACACAACAAGAGCATGATCAAGATCTTTCTTTAGTTTGGCATGGTCATCGTTGTGTGACTCCTCAAGAGCCAAACAATGCCCACGCTCTTCCTCAAGAGCATTAGAGAGATCCGATATCTCATCAGCATAGTCACGACTATGACCTTCCATCTTAGAGATGATTTCTTCGTGAGCCTCGATCATGTCATTGGCTTCACCAAGTTGTTCCAAGAGAGCAACGAAGTGCTTCTTGGATTTGCCCTTGAGCTTACTCATGAATGACTCAAATTCATTTACCTCCTCATTAGACCCCTTAACATTATCAAGTACATCCGTTGAAGGAGGATTAGGAATAATGGTGGTTTTGATGTTGGAGGTTACCTTGTTGGTGGCTTTAGCCATGAGGCACTTGGCAGTGATGTTCTCGTTGGGTGAATTGAAGAGAGACACCCGGGGAGTTGTGGTAATGGCAACGGATGCCATAGCCGTTGCTTCACTATCTTCATCATCATCGTCATCCTCACGGTATTCTTATTGAACTACCAACCCGCGTGTAGGAGTCTTCTTGGTGAAGTTGTTCTTGTTTGGGAAGGACTTGGCTTTGTCTTTTCGGATGAACTTGCCACCATTGTCTTCCCACTTCTCGTAAGGACAATCCGCAACGAAGTGGCTCACATTGCCACAGTTGAAACAAGTTCTAACTCGTTGCTTGCCCTTGAGGCCACTTGAGTTTTTCTTATTGAAGTTGGGTCTTGTATTCTTCTTACTCCAAAATTGTCTTGAGGCAAGAGCCATGTGCTCATGATAATCATACTTCGTGTCTTCGGGGTTGCTCTCCTCATCTTCCTCTTCTTCTTCTTCTTCCACACTAACCTTGGCCTTCAAGGCAAGATTGGGCTTCTTTGCCCTTTGAGAACGGAGCACCCCATTGTCGGCGGTCTTGTCCAAGATGCTCATTGCAACAAACTCATCCAACACTTCACCTGAGGTCATGGAGTGGAAGTCCGGTCTTTGACGAATGACGGAGGACATGGCCTTGTTGTAGGGCATCATGGCCTTGAGGAACTTGAGCTTGATCCAATTGTCATCCGTGTCCTTACTCCCATGATCTCGGAGTGCGATCGCGAGTTTGGCCACTCTTCGAAAGAGTTCACGAGGTTCTTCATCTTCTTTCATTGCAAACTCATCGGCTTCATCTTGCACAACTTCATAGTTGGAGCGTTGAATGCTAGCACTTCCTTGATAGAGAGACACAACACATTTCCATGCGTCTTTAGACATGGCATGAGGACGAAGATGAGGGAGATCTTCGGGAAGGATTGCATCTTGGATGATGAAGAGAGCACTTTCATTGAATTGATTATCCACGGCTTCTCGAGGGGTGAAGTTGCTTGGGTCATGTGGATAGAAACCTTCTTCTATAATTCTCCAAAGATTAGTATTCACATGCTTTAAATGACGCTTGAAACGATAAACCCAAGCATCAAAATCTTCATTTTTCACAATCGTAGGAGGTGGACCGGCATGATTTAAATGAGTAGTGGGAATCGGTCCACCATAAGTAGGAGGTTCCACATGGGCAAAGATGCCGGAGCCATTTCTACCACTAGTAGAAGGACCTTTTTCACTATTAGCTTCCCTCTTGTCGGAGGTGGCATCCGTCACCTTGTTAGTGGGATCACCCACTTTCATCGGCGAGGTAGATAGTTTAAGTCCTTCTAGGAATTCAGAAAACATGCTTTTAACCTCGGTCGTCATGGAGGTTTTCAATGTGTCTAAACCCACATTGAATTCCTCATGTGAGACCGAGGTTCCCCCTTCGTCCGAAGACGAGATAGGATTCACACCGGAGTGCTCCTCCGCACCGTTGTTGATGTCAACCATACTCTTCGGACGACAAAGTCCTTAATAAAGAGACGAGGCTCTGGTACCGATTGAAAGGATCGATATGGTTGACTAGAGGGGGGTGAATAGGCAACTAACAATTTTTAAGCTTTCCTTTAACAATTTAAACCTTCCAACGAAATAGGTTGCCTAGATGTGCAACTATGTGGACAACCTAAATGATGCAAAGACAACTAGCACACAAGCAAGAAATAGATACAACACAAGTAGCTTGCAAAAGTAAAGGCACGAGATAACCAAGAGTGGAGCCGGTGGAGACGAGGATGTGTTACTGAAGTTCCTTCCTTTTAAGGGGAAGTACGTCTCCATTAGAGCGGTGTGGAGGCACAATGCTCCCCAAGAAGCCACTAGGGCCACCGTAATCTCCTCACGCCCTCACACAATGCGAGATGTCGTGATTCCACTATTGGTGCCCTTGAAGGCGGCGACCGAACCTTTACAAACAAGATTGGGGCTATCTCCACAACACTTGGAGGCTCCCAACAACACCACGAAGCTTCACCACAATGGAGTATGGCTTTGAGGTGACCTCAACCGTCTAGGGTGCTCAACACCCAAGAGTAACACGATCCGCTAGGGATAAGTGGGGGAATCAAATTTCTCTTGGTGGAAGTGTAGATCGGGGCCTTCTCAACCAATCCCGAGCAAATCAACAAGTTTGATTGGCTAGGGAGAGAGATCGGGCGAAAATGGAGCTTGGAGCAACAATGGAGCTTTGGGGGAAAGAGGTAGGTCAACTTTGGGGAAGAAGACACCTTTATATAGTGGGGGAACCAATCCAACAGTTACCCCACTGAACAGCCCCGCACAGAGCGGTACTACCGCTTGGGCAGGGCGGTACTACCGCTGAGGGCGGTACTACCGCTCTTACCCAGTGGTACTACCGTGCTGACGAGGAGGTCAGGGTCCTGGCCCCAGAGCGGTACTACCGTGGGAGTAGGCACGGTACTACCGCCACTACTACCGCACCTAGTACCGTAAAACCCGACACGAAAAACATCGGTCTCGAATCGAGGCGGTAGTAGCCCGGAACCACTGCGGTACTACGGCCGAAGACCACAAGCGGTACTACCGCTTGAGTGCTTCGGCGGTACTACCGCTGTGGACCGCGGTACTACCGCTGGGGCAGGATAAGGCAGACACAGGGGAAAAGGCAGCTCCAAAGAAGCGGAAGGAAAACGTCGGGTGTGATATGGATGTGTACGTGTTGATTCCACCCTAGCCTTACCAAAGCAGATCCCCTCTTGATAGTATGGTGACTCCTACGAAACTAGTCCACCAACAACGAAACGAAGGAGCTACACCGTCTTGAATAAAACACCGAGGGGAGGTAATCGTCTCGTGCCAATGGATGAATCTCTGAAAGAACTTAACGCACCCGATTAGTCCGCACAAGCATTGTCATCAATCACCAAAACATCTTGGGGATAAATATGCCCTTACAACCATGCCTTGACAAATTCCAAGGTCCGCCTTGCGCCTGCCCGGGCCGAGGAGCCCTTCCACGCCTCGAAGCGGCCGACAACCACATCCTGCCAGTCAGAAGTCCGATTGGGAGTGCGTGGAGCTTGGACATCTGGCCAGAGGGCGGAGATCACCTGGGCTCCGACATGCTGCAGCCGGTGGAGCATCCGATGAGCCTGCTGGAGACGAGTCTGGATGGCAAGGAGCTGCTCGTCGAGCGACCGGCGGGCGTTCGGTGCGATCTCCACACTAGCCTGCCTTCACTCTTCGCGCGAACTTCAATGGCTTGGCTGGCGGCAACGGCGTAGCCAGGGAAGTATTCTGCGCAAGAAGAAAAAGAAATATGAAGTCGGAAGTCGGATCATATAACAGTCGGCAGACGAAGGAAAGAGGAAGGCAACTCACCATCGACCATGTCCTCGATCCGACTGTAGCCGTCGTTCAAGGCCCTCTCCGTATCGGCCCAGTTCGAGCACTGAGTCTCGAACTCGGCCTGGAGAGTGGCCTCGCTATCCTTTGCCTTCTGAAGGGCCACCTTGTGAAGCTCCGTCTGGTCAGCCAGCTCCTTGGCCAGACGGTCGCGCTCCTGGGCCACCTTGCTGCACTCCTCCTTCTTGGCGTGCAGTGCGGTTTGGGCATCGCCCAGCTGCTACTGCAAGGCGGCGTTGGCTCCTGCAAAACAAGAAAAGAAAGACAGTCAAAAATCAAGAAAGAAGACAAGAAGTTGCCAGAGAGATTCGGCCCGACTACTCAGCAGTCGGCCCGAATCTCGGGGACTACACCCAGCGGATGCGCTGACGCGCCCCCGTGAGAGAGAGAAGGCGGAGTGCTTACTCCGGCTCTCGGACAAGTCAGTGGTCCGCTGGGTCAGGACCCGGACCTGGGAGTTGAAGGCAGCCGCGCGGAGGTTGTGATAATCCTGCAACAAGGACAACAGAAAAGAAAGCAAGTCAGCACCCGAGCCTACTTAGAAGTTCCAGGCCGCCTGCTCAACAGCCGGCCCGAAACTCGGGGACTACACCTAGTGGGTGCGCTGACACGCCCCCACGGAAGAGTACAAGAATCAAAAATGAGAAATATACCCTGATGATCGCTCTCGACGCCAGGAACTCCGGCGTGTAATTTTGGAGAGCGGCAGCTTGAGCCTGGAGCCGGGCCCAGACGTCCTGCGCGGCCGCGTTCAGAATGGCCGTCCCGCCCCCAGGCGTTCACTCCGGCGAGCCAATGCTGGTGGCCTCCACCTCCAGCGCCGACGAGCTTGCAGCCCCGGTCTCCTACGGCCATGGCACTGAAGCCGCCTTCGCCGCACGCCGGTGTTCCGGGGATCAGACCGTGGGGCCCGCCCTCACCGCCAACTCACCACCAGCCGGCGGCACCGGTGGTGCGTCTGGCTGGCCGCCTTGGTCCTCGGCGGTCGGTGCCGGCGGAGGCATCTCCGCCCCCAGGGTGACGCCGTCGCCCCCTTCCCTCTCCATGGCCGAATGGCCACGGCCGGCTCCTCCAGGCAGCACCGAGATCTCAGGCGCGGGTGGCGCGGCACGGAGGGGGATGACGAGTTGCAGAGTCCGGCCATGTGCGACCTCCTCATCTTGTGCTTTGGCCGCGACGTCCGCTTGGGCTTCGGTCACGGCGTCGGCCTGGGCCTTCGCGGCCGCGTCCGCCTCCTCCTCTGCCGCCTTGGCCGCCGCCGCCTTCTGCCGCTCCATGTCCTCCTACTCCTCGCGCGCCTCCTGCGCGTTCCTCTTTGTCGCCCCTTGGAGCTCGACGAGCGGGTCCATGCTGCGAGTGTTGGTGGAGCCCTCTGTCGTCCTGGCCATGGAGGCAGCTTCAGACCACTTAAGAGAGAGCGGGGCCCTGATCGAGCAAAGCAAAAGAGAACTCATATTGACGTTTGCAAGGAAAAAGGAGAAAGGATGCAAGAGGAAATCAAATACTTATGCAGACACGGTCAGGGGCTGCTTCAGGACCTTCTTAGACCAGGCCGCCTTCGCGGTGGCCTCCTCCCGCTTGGTCGCTGCTACTGTGCTCCTGGGCTTCTTCGACCGACTACCGAACATCGACGGCGCGGCTCAGCGCTTTAACATGCCGCCTGGGGCAGTCGGTGCGGCTGATGAGCTCGTGCCCGCCTCGTCGGAGGCCGGCTGGCGGTGCGGCGCATTCTCCTCCTCATCATCATCCGACCAGTCATCGAGGCTGCCTCCACCTCGGGAGCCGCCTGCTCCGACACCACCACCCATGGCATCATCTTCTTCCAGGGCAGCCGCCCCCAAGTCGGGGTCGTCCACATCACTCACCGATCAACCGGGGAGATATTTGTGGCCCTGCCCCATGGCATCGACTGCCGAATGGGTGGTGAAGATCTGTTTCATGGCCGACTGGTCAGGAGGCAAAGAAGAACCCGACAACTAAAGAGAAAAGAGAAAGAGTCGCAGACTCACCACAGGTGGCGGGTGCGCGCGGGAATACGTCTCCTTGACGAACGACCACTCCTCCACCGGGAGCTTGCAATTCGAGATGTAGTTCACCCAATGAGCCACCTCCGTGCACTGCATCTCCTTGGTGCACATCCGGCATGGGTCTCGGTGCCCGCTCATCTGGCTGATCATATGCGGCTGGCCTTGAAGAGGGAGCACCTGACGCACCACGAAGGTTGTCAACAGATCCGACCCCTTGAGGCCTTCCACCTTCGTGATCACCTAGAGCCTCTCGATGGCAGCGGCGGAGGCGGCCGACAGCATCTTCAGTCGGTACGACCAGTTGGAGCGGGGTTCAGCCGGCGGGCCGACTACATAAGCTGGCAGGCTGACAAAGTCGGCTACCGGGTGGACGTTCCTAACATAAAAATAAGACTTCTGCCACAGCTTGACCGACTGTGTCAAGCCGATGGACGGGAAGCAGTTGTTGCCACCCGGACGCCGCATGGCAATGAAGGCGCCGCACTGGGCCGCCTACCCCTTGGCGTAGGTGCCGAGCTTGGTGTAGAAGAACTCCCCCAGAGCTTGAGGATGGGGAGGACGCCGAGGTAGCCTTCACACAGAGTCACAAAGGCCGACAGGAGCACCACCTTGTTTGGCGTGAGGTGGTGCGACTGGATTCCATAAAACTGAAGGAAGGAGCCGAGGAAGCTGCTCGCCGGCAGGCCGAAGCCACGGAGGCAGTGCGACCGGAAGATGACGCGCTCGCCTTCCTCCGGAGCCGGCAAGATCTCCCTCGCGGGCGGCAAGCGTACCTTCACGAAATCCTCGCCAGGCAGCCGCCGCGTTTCACGTAGGAACGTGAGGTGATCCTCATGGACGTAAGAACCGTTCCAAGCCCCGGAGCTCGGTCGCTCACGCGCCATGAGCACTTGAAGGTTGGCGAGGGCACGGTGCAGCGGCGAGTACATGAACCTGCGCGGGAGCGACAGCGCTGAGGGATGGCTGGAAACGGCAGCGACGAGCTACGGCGACAGCAGAGAGAGGAAGAAGAAGATGGCGTAGGAGGAGGAGGAGGGCGCTGATACGTCTCCGTCGTATCTATAACTTTTGATTGTTCCATGCCAATATTCTACAACTTTCATATACTTTTGGCAACTTTCTATACTATTTTTTGGGACTAACATATTGATCCAGTGCCCAGTGCCAGTTCCTGTCTGTTGCATGTTTTATGTTTCATAGAAAACCCATATCAAACGGAGTCCAAACGGGATAAAAATGGACGGAGAATTATTTTGGAATATTTAGGATTTTCCGGAGGAAGAATCAACGCGAAACGGTGCCCGAGGTGGCCACGAGATAGGGGGCGCGCCCTCCCCCCTGGGCGCGTCTGACACCCTCGTGGGCCACCCGTAAGGTGGTTGATGCCCTTCTTTTGCCGCAAGAAAGCTAATTTTATGAGAAAAATCTGGGCGAAAGATTCACCCCAATCGGAGTTACGGATCTCCGGATATAAAAGAAACGGTGAAGGGGTAGGATCTGAGAACGCAGAAACAGAGAGAGACAGAGAGACAGATCCAATCTCGGAGGGGCTCTCGACCCTCCCACGCCATGGGAGCCAAGGACCAGAGGGGAAACCCTTCTCCCATCTAGGGAGAAGCTCAAGGAAGAAGAAGAAGAAGGGGGGCTCTCTCCCCCTTGCTTCCGGTGGCGTCAGAGCGCTACCGGGGGCCATCACCATCACCGCGATCTTCACCAACACCTCCGCCATCTTCACCAACATCTCCATCACCTTCCCCCTTCTATCTACAGAGGTCCACTCTCCCGCAACCCGCTGTATCCTCTGTTGGAAATATGCCCTAGAGGCAATATTAAATTAGTTATTATTATTATATTTCCTTGTTCATGATAATCATTTATTATCCATGCTATAGTTGTATTGAAAGGAAACTCAGATACATGTGTGGATACATAGACAACACCATGTCCCTAGTAAGCCTCTAGTTGACTAGCTCGTTGATCAATAGATGGTTACGGTTTCCTGACCATGGACATTGGATGTCGTTGATAACGGGATCACATCATTAGCAGAATGATGTGATGGACAAGACCCAATCCTAAGCCTAGCACAAAGATCGTGTAGTTCGTATGCTAAAGCTTTTCTAATGTCAAGTATAATTTCCTTAGACCATAAGATTGTGCAACTCCCAGATACCGTAGGAATGCTTTGGGTGTACCAAACGTCACAACATAACTGGGTGGCTATAAAGGTGCACTACAGGTATCTCTGAAAGTGTCTGTTGGATTGGCACGAATCGAGACTGGGATTTGTCACTCCGTGTAAACGGAGAGGTATCTCTAGGCCCACTCGGTAGGACATCATCATAATGTGCACAATGTGACCAAGGGGTTGATCACGGGATGATGTGTTACGAAACGATTAAAGAGACTTGCCGGTAACGAGATTGAACAAGGTATCGGGATACCGACGATCGAATCTCGGGCAAGTACAATACCGCGAGACAAAGGGAATTGTATATGGGATTGATTGAGTCCTTGACATCGTGGTTCATCCGATGAGATCATCGTGGAACATGTGGGAGCCAACATGGGTATCCATATCCCGCTGTTGGTTATTGACCGGATAACGTCTCGGTCATGTTTGCTTGGTTCCCGAACCCGTAGGGTCTACACACTTAAGGTTCGATGACGCTAGGGTTATAAAGGAAGTTTGTATGTGGTTACCTAATGTTGTTCGGAGTCCCGGATGAGATCCCGGACATCACGAGGAGTTCCGGAATGGTCCGGAGGTAAAGAATAATATATAGGAAGTGAGGTTTTGGCCACCGGAAGTGTTTCGGGGGTCACCGGTAATGTATCGGGACCACCGGAAGGGTTCCGGGGTCCACCGGGAGGGGCCACCAGCCCCGGAGGCTTGCATGGGCCTAGTGTGGAAAGGGACCAGCCCCAGAGTGGGCTGGTGCGCCTCACACCTTTGCCCAAGGCGCAGCTAGGAGGGGAGAGGGGAAACCCTAGGCGCAGATGGGCCTATAGGCCCACCCTAGGGCGCGCCCCCTCTCTCTCCCTCTTGGCCGCCCCCTCCAAGTCCCATCTAGGGCTGCCGCACCCCTAGGGTGGGAACCCTAGATGGGGGCGCAGCCACCTCCCCTCCTCCTATAAATAGTGGGGTTTTGGGGCTGCCAGAGACACGAGAACCTCTCCCTCAAGGCGCAGCCCTACCTCTCTCCCTCCTCCTCTCCCGCGGTGCTTGGCGAAGCCCTGCAGGATTGCCACGCTCCTCCATTACCACCACACCGTTGTGCTGCTGCTGGATGGAGTCTTCCTCAACCTCTCCCTCTCTCCTTGCTGGATCAAGGCATGGGAGACGTCACCGGGCTGTACGTGTGTTCAACGCGGAGGTGCCGTCCGTTCGGCACTAGGATCTCCAGTGATTTGGATCACGACGAGTACGACTCCTTCAACCCCGCTCTCTTGAACGCTTCCGCTTAGCGATCTACAAGGGTATGTAAATGCACTATCCTTCCCCTCGTTGCTGGTTTCTCCATAGATAGATCTTGGTGACACGTAGGAAAATTTTGAATTTCTGCTACGTTCCCCAACAGTGGCATCATGAGCTAGGTCTATTGCGTAGATTCTTTGCACGAGTAGAACACAAAGTAGTTGTGGGCGTTGATTTTGTTCAATATGCTTACTATTACTAGTCCAATCTTGTTTCGACGGTATTGTGGGATGAAGCGGCCCGGACCGACCTTACACGTACACTTACGTGAGACAGGTTCCACCGACTGACATGCACTTGGTGCATAAGGTGGCTAGTGGGTGCCAGTCTCTCCCACTTTAGTCAGAACGGATTCGATGAAAAGGGTCCTTATGAAGGGTAAATAGCAATTGGCATATCACGTTGTGGTTTTGCGTAGGTAAGAAACGTTCTTGCTAGAAACCCATAGCAGCCACGTAAAACACGCAAACAACAATTAGAGGACGTCTAACTTGTTTTTGCAGGGTATGCTATGTGATGTGATATGGCCAAGAAGAATGTGATGAATGATATGTGATGTTCAATCATGTTCTTGTAATAGGAATCACGACTTGCATGTCGATGAGTATGACAACCGGCAGGAGCCATAGGAGCTGTCTTTATTTATTGTATGACCTGCGTGTCATTGAACAACGCCATGTAATTACTTTACTTTATTGCTAACCGGTAGCCATGGTAGTAGAAGTAATAGTTGGCGAGACAACTTCATGAAGACACGATGATGGAGATCATGGTGTCATGCCGGTGACGATGATGATCATGGAGCCCCGAAGATGGAGATCAAAAGGAGCAAAATGATATTGGCCATATCATGTCACTATTTGATTGCATGTGATGTTTATCATGTTTATGCATCTTATTTGCTTAGGACGACGGTAGTAAATAAGATGATCCCTCATTAAAATTTCAAGAAAGTGTTCCCCCTAACTGTGCACCATTGCGAAAGTTCGTCGTTTCGAAGCACCACGTGATGATCGGGTGTGATAGATTCTTACGTTCACATACAACGGGTGTAAGCCAGATTTACACACGCAAAACACTTAGGTTAACTTGATGAGCCTAGCATGTACAGACATGGCCTCGGAACACAAGAGACCGAAAGGTCGAGCATGAGTCGTATAGTAGATACGATCAACATGAAGATGTTCACCGATGATGGCTAGTCCGTCTCACGTGATGATCGGACACGGCCTAGTTGACTCGGATCATGTAATCACTTAGATGACTAGAGGGATGTCTATCTGAGTGGGAGTTCATAAGATGAACTTAATTATCCTGAACATAGTCAAAAGATCTTTGCAAATTATGTCGTAAGCTCGCGCTTTACTTCCACTGTTTAGATATGTTCCTAGAGAAAATATAGTTGAAAGTTGATAGTAGCGATTATGCGATCAGTAGAAAGATTATGTCCTTAATGCACCGCTCAGTGTGCAGAACCCCAAACATCGTCTGTGGATGTTGCGAACATCGGACATACACGTTTTGATAACTACGTGATAGTTCAGTTAAATGGTTTAGAGTAGAGGCACCAAAGACGTTTTCGAAACGCCGCGGAACATATGAGATGTTTCGAGGGCTGAAATTGGGATTTCAGGCTCGTGCCCACGTCAAGAGGTATGAGACCTCCGACGATTTTCTTAGCCTGCAAACTAAGGGAGAAAGCTCAATCGATGAGCTTGTGCTCAGATTGTCTGAGTGCAACAATCACTTGAATCGAGTGGGAGTTGATCTTCCAGATGAGATAGTGATGTTTCTCCAAAGTCATTGCCACCAAGCTGCTAGAGCTTCGTGATGAACTATAACATATCAGGGATACATATGATGATCCTTGAGGTATTCGCGATGTTTGACACTGCGAAAGTAGAAATCAAGAAGGAGCATCAATTGTTGATGGTTGGTGAAACCACTAGTTTCAAGAAGGGCAAGGGAAAGAAGGGATACTTCATGAAACGGCAAATCAGCTGCTGCTCTAGTGAAGAAACCCAAGGTTGAACCCAAACCCGAGACTAAGTGCTTCTGTAATAAGGGGAACAACCACTGGAGCAGCATTACCCTAGATACTTGGTAGATGAGAAGGCTGGCAAGGTCGATAGAAGTATATTGGATATACATTATGTTAAGGTGTACTTTACTAGTACTCCTAGTAGCACCAGGGTATTAAGATACCGGTTCGGTTGCTAAGTGTTAGTAACTCGAAATAAAAGAGCTACGGAATAAACGGAGACTAGCTAAAGGAGATCTCACGATATATGTTGGAAGTGTTTCCAATTTTGATGTGATCAAACATCGCACGCTCCCTCTACCATCAAGATTAGTATTAAACCTGAATAATTTTCATTTGGTGTTTGCGTTAAGCATAGACATGATTGGATTATGTCTATCGCAATACCGTTATTCATTTAAGGAGAATAATGGTTACTCTGTTTATTTGAATAATACGTTCAATGGTATTGCACCTAATAGGAATGGTTTATTGAATCTCGATCGTAGTGATACACATTTTCATGCCAAAAGATATAAGATAGTAATGATAGTACCACTTACTTGTGGCACTGCCATGTAAGTCATATTGGTGTAAAACGCATGAAGAAGCTCCATGTTGATGGATCTTTGGACTCACTCGTTTTTGAAAAGTTTGAGACATGCGAACCATGTCTACTGGTGTATACGCATGAAGAAACTCCATGCAGATGGATCGTTTGGACTCACTTGATTTTGAATCACTTGAGATATGCAAATCATACCACATAGGCAAGATGACTGAAAAGCCTCGTTTTCAGTAAGATGGAACAAGATAGCAACTTGTTGGAAGTAACACACTTTGATGTGTGCAGTCCAATGAGTGCTGAGGAATGCAGTGAATATTGTTATGTTCTTACTTCACAGATGATTCGAGTAGATGTTGAGTATATTTACTTGATGAAACACAAGTCTGAATTATTGAATGGTTCAAATAATTTCAGAGTGAAGTTGAAGATCATTGTGACAAGAGGATAAAATGTCTATGATATGATCATAGAGATGAGTATTTGAGTTACGAGCTTTGGCATGCAATTAAGACATTGCGGAAATTGTTTCACAATTAATACCGCCTGGAACACCATAGTGTGATGGTGTGTCCGAACATCATAGTTGCACCCTATTGGATATGGTGCATACCATGATGTCTCTTATCGAATTAGCACTATCGTTCATGGGTTAGGCATTAGAGACAACCACACTCACTTTAATAGGGCACCACAAAACTCCGTTGAGACGACACCGTTTGAACTGTGGTTTGAAGAAACCTAAGTTGTCGTTTCTTAAAAGTTTGGGGCTGCGACGCTTATGTGAAAAAGTTTCATCGTGATAAGCTCAAACCCAAAGCGGATAAATACATCTTCATAGGACACCCAAAACAGTTGGGTATACCTCCTATCTCAGATCCAGAAGCAAAAGTAATTGTTTCTAGAAACGGGTCCTTTCTCGAGGAAAAGTTTCTCGCGAAAGAATTGAGTGGGAGGATGGTGGAGACTTGATGAGGTTATTGAACCATCACTTCAACCAGTGTGTAGCAGGGCACATGAAGTTGTTCATGTGGCACCTACACCAATTGAAGTGGAAGCTGATGATAGTGATCATGATGCTCCGGATCAAGTCACTACCAAACCTCGTAGGTCGACAAGGATGTGTACTACTTCGGAGTGGTACGGTAATCCTGTATTGAAGGTCATGTTGCTAGACAACAATGAACCTACGAGCTATGGAGAAGCGATGGTGGGCCCAAATTCCGACAAATGGTTAGAAACCATGAAATCTGAGATAGGATCCATGTATCAGAACAAAGCATGAACTTTGGTGGACTTGCCCGATGATTGGCAAGCCATTGAGATAAATGGATCTTTAAGAAGAAGACGGACGTGGACGGTAATGTCACCATCTATGAAGCTCGACTTGTGGCGAAGAGTTTTTCACAAGTTCAAGGAGTTGACTACGATGAGATTTTCTCATCCGTAGCGATGCTTAAGTCCGTCGGAATCATGTTAGCATTAGCTGCATTTATGAAATCTGGCAGATGGATGTCAAAACGAGTTTCCTTACCAGTTTTTGTAAGGAAAGGTTGTATGAGATACAATCCGAAAGGTTCTGTCGATCCTAAGGATGCTAAAAGGTATGCTGGCTCCATCGATCCTTCCATGGACTGGAGTAAGCATCTCGAAGTTGGAATATGCACTTTGATAAGATGATCAAAGATTTTGGGTTTATACAAAGTTTGTGAGAAACTTGTGTTTCCAAAGAAGTGAGTGGGAGCACTATAGAATTTCTGATGAGTATATGTTGTTGACATATTGTTGATCAGAAATGATGTAGAATTTCTGGAAAAGTATATAGGGTTATTTGAAAGGTGTTTTTCAATGGAAAACCTGGATTAAGCTACTTGAACATTGAGCATCAAGATCTATGAGGATGGATCAAAACGCTTAATGGTACTTTCAAAATGAGCACATACCTAGACATGATCTTGAAGGTGTTCAAGATGCATCAGTCAAAGAAGGAGTTCTTGCCTGAGTTGTAAGGTATGAAGTTAAGAGTTAAAGCTCGACCACGGCAGAAGAGAGATAAAAGATGAATGTCGTCCCCTATGCTTCAGACATAGGCTCTATAGTATGCTATGCTGTGTGCCGCACCGGAAGTGTGCCTTGCCATGAATCAGTCAAGGGGTACAAGAATGATCCAGGAACGGATCATTCGACAACGGTCAAAATTATCCTTAGAGAGATAAGGAAATGTTTCTCAATTATGGAGGTGATAAAGAGTTCGGCGTAAAGGGTTACGTCGATGCAAGCTTTAACACCTATCCGAATGACTCTGAGTAGCAAACCGGATACATATAGTGGAGCAACCATTTGGAATAGCTTCAAGTGGAACATGGAAGCAGCATTTACAATATGACATAGAGAATTGCAAAGTACATACGGACCCGTTGACTAAAACTTCTCTCACAAGGAAAACATGATCAAACCCCAGAACTCATCACATGGTGATGTGAACTAGTTTAGTGACAGTAGTAAACTCTTTGGATGTTGGTCACATGGCGATGTGACCTACCAGTGTTAATCACATAGCAATGTGAACTAGATTATTGACTCTAGTGCAAGTGGGAGACTGTTGGAAATATGCCCTAGAGGCAATAATAAATTAGTTATTATTATTATATTTCCTTGTTCATGATAATCGTTTATTATCCATGCTATAGTTGTATTGAAAGGAAACTCAGATACATGTGTGGATACATAGACAACACCATGTCCCTAGTAAGCCTCTAGTTGACTAGCTCGTTGATCAATAGATGGTTACGGTTTCCTGACCATGGACATTGGATGTCGTTGATAACGGGATCACATCATTAGCAGAATGATGTGATGGACAAGACCCAATCCTAAGCCTAGCACAAAGATCGTGTAGTTCGTATGCTAAAGCTTTTCTAATGTCAAGTATCATTTCCTTAGACCATGAGATTGTGCAACTCCCGGATACCGTAGGAATGCTTTGGGTGTACCAAACTTCACAACGTAACTGGGTGGCTATAAAGGTGCACTACAGGTATCTCCGAAAGTGTCTATTGGGTTGGCACGAATTGAGACTGGGATTTGTCACTCCGTGTAAACGGAGAGGTATCTCTGGGCCCACTCGGTAGGACATCATCATAAGGTGCACAATGTGACCAAGGGGTTGATCACGGGATGATGTGTTATGGAACGAGTAAAGAGACTTGACGGTAACGAGATTGAACAAGGTATCGGGATACCGACGATCGAATCTCGGGCAAGTACAATACCGCGAGACAAAGGGAATTGTATACGGGATTGATTGAGTCCTTGACATCGTGGTTCATCCGATGAGATCATCGTGGAACATGTGGGAGCCAACATGGGTATCCAGATCCCGCTGTTGGTTATTGACCGGAGAACGTCTCGGTCATGTCTACTTGGTTCCCGAACCCGTAGGGTCTACACACTTAAGGTTCGATGACGCTAGGGTTATAAAGGAAGTTTGTATGTGGTTACTGAATGTTGTTCGGAGTCCCGGATGAGATCCCGGACGTCACGAAGAGTTCCGGAATGGTCCGGAGGTAAAGAATAATATATAGGAAGTGAGGTTTTGGCCACCGGAAGTGTTTCGGGGGTCACCGGTAATGTATCGGGACCACCGGAAGGGTTCCGGGGTCCACCGGGAGGGGCCACCAGCCCCGGAGGCTTGCATGGGCCTAGTGTGGAAAGGGACCAGCCCCAGAGTGGGCTGGTGCGCCTCACACCCTTGCCCAAGGCGCAGCTAGGAGGGGAGAGGGGAAACCCTAAGCGCAGATGGGCCTATAGGCCCACCCTAGGGCGCGCCCTCTCTCTCCCCCTCTTGGCCGCCCCCTCCAAGTACCATATAGGGCTGCCGCACCCCTAGGGTGGGAACCCTAGATGGGGGCGCAGCCACCTCCCCTCCTCCTATAAAGAGTGGGGTTTTGGGGCTGCCAGAGACACGAGAACCTCTCCCTCAAGGCGCAACCCTACCTCTCTCCCTCCTCCTCTCCCGCGGTGCTTGGCGAAGCCCTGCAGGATTGCCACGCTCCTCCATCACCACCACGCCATTGTGCTGCTGCTGGATGGAGTCTTCCTCAACCTCTCCCTCTCTCCTTGCTGGATCAAGGCATGGGAGACGTCACCAGGCTGTACGTGTGTTCAACGCGGAGGTGCCGTCCGTTCGGCACTAGGATCTCCGGTGATTTGGATCACGACGAGTACAACTCCTTCAACCCCGTTCTCTTGAACGCTTCCGCTTAGCAATCTACAAGGGTATGTAGATGCACTCTCCTTCCCCTCGTTGCTGGTTTCTCCATAGATAGATCTTGGTGACACGTAGGAAAATTTTGAATTTTTGCTACGTTCCCCAACACCCTCTACTTGAACATGGTGCTTTATGCTTCCTATTATTTTCCAATGATGTGTCACCATCCTATGATGTCTGAGTAGATTTTTGTTGTCCTACCGGTGATTGATGAATTGCTATGATTGGTTTGAATTGCATGTCTTATTGTTGGTGCTGTCCTATTGTGCCCTCCGTGTCGCGCAAGCATGAGGGATCCCTGCTGTAGGGTTTGCAATATGTTCATGATTTGCTTATGGTGGTTGGCGTGAGTGACAGAAGCACAGACCCGAGTAAGTAGGTTGTTTGCGTATGGGATAAAGGGGACTTGATGCTTTAATGCTATGGTTGGGTTTTACCTTAATGATCTTTAGTAGTTGCGGATGCTTGCTAGAGTTCCAATTATAAGTGCATATGATCCAAGAAGAGAAAGTATGTTAGCTTATGCCTCTCCCTCAAATAGAATTGCAATAGTGATTACCGGTCTAGTAACATAGTCAATTGCTTAGGGACAATTCCACAACTCCTACCACCACTTTTCCACACTTGCTATATTTACTTTATTGCATCTTTATCTAAAAAGCCCCTAGTTTATATTTATGTGTTCTTTATTATCTTGCAAACCTATCCTATCACACCTACAAAGTACTTCTATTTTCATACTTGTTCTAGGTAAAGCGAACACTAAGCGTGCGTAGAGTCGTATCAATGGCAGATAGGACTTGAGAGAATATTTGTTCTACCTTTAGCTCCTCGTTGGGTTCGACACTCTTACTTATTGAAAGAGGCTACAATTATTCCGTATACTTGCGGGTTATCAAGACCTTTTTCTGGCACCGTTGCCGGGGAGTCATAGCGTGGGGTGAACATTCTTGTGTGCTCTTGTTTGCTTTATCACTAAGTAATTTTTATTTGTTGTTCTCTATCTTTAGTTATGGATATGGAACACGAAATACCAAAAAAAAATTAGGTGTACTTGATTCTCATGGAGATGGGTAACCTCCTAAAACCCTCGATGCTGGTTATGTGAAAACTATTATGTACTACTTTGATAATCCTGAGAAAACCCCATTCAATTATGTTATGGGAGACACGTTGGATCAACGTGAATACTTTAGGGATTATCGATTGACACAAAAAGTTAAACTATTATGGGATCAAATTCATATATTACGTTGGTATGCTAGGCAACTATGCTTGAACTATGATATTACTTGTTGCTCCACGATGAAGGCTCCACACCTTCCCTTTTCATTCAAATTTAATGATAATGAAACCTTAGCTTCTTATGCTAATGGTATATATGATTACTATGATGTGGAACGAATAGAAGAGTTTGTTGCTTTTATGGGTGCCTATGAAATTGAATCTTTGTTTAAAGAGTTTAAAGATTTTGATGATTTAGTTTATAGACCTGAAAATTTAGCTATCCTTAAATATTGTTATGAGAATTATGAATACAATTCCGATATTGATGCATTTATAGAGAAAGTCTCCGCTGTCCAAGAAGAGACTAATCTTTTGCAGGAAGCTATGGAAGAAGAAATTGATGAAACTGTGAGCTCATTGGATGAAAAAGATGATGAGGAGAGCAAAGAAAAAAAGGAGGAAGAGAGGATTAGCTACCTGTGCCCACATTCTAATGAGAGTAACTCCTCAACTCATACATTGTTTAATTCCCCTTCGTGCTTACCGAAGGATGATTGCTATGATGATTGTTATGATCTCGTTGATTCTCTTGAATTACCCCTTTTTGATGATGCTTGCTATGCTTGTGGCCAATATGCCAATATGAATTATGCTTATGGAGATGAACTGGCTATAGTTCCTTATGTTAAACAAGAAATTGTTTCTATTGCACCCACGCATGATAGTTCTATTATCTTTTTGAATTCTCCCAACTACACTATATCGGAGAAGTTTGTGCTTATTAAGGATTATATTGATGGGTTGCATTTTACTACTACACATGATGATTTTGATAGATATAATATGCATGTGCTTGCTGCTCCTACTTTCAATTATTATGAGAGAGGAACTACATCTCCGCCTCTTTATGTTTCCAATATGATAAAATTGCAATAAACTGCTTATAGTATGCATGGGCCTTTACTTGGTGTGCATGAATTGTTATTTTATGACATGCCGATGCATAGTAAGAGAGTTATACTTCGTTGTTTCATGATATATGTTACTTTGTGCTCACTACTAAATTATAAATCATTGTTAATTAAAATTGGCTTTGATATACCTTGTGATCCGGGTGGATCCATTACTTGAGCACTATATGCCTAGCTTAATGGCTTTAAAGAAAGCGCTGCCAGGGAGACAACCTGGAAGTTTTAGAGAGTCATTTATTTCTGTTGAGTTCTTTCATATAGTTTAAAAACAAAAAAAATAAAGAGGGGAACCCAAAACTTTTCAAAAAAGGAAAGTGAAAGTGAGAGAGACAAGTATTGTTGAAGTGGGAGAGCTCCTTGAACTCTGTTCATGCTCACGGACACTTTGTGAATCTTGATTACAGAAACTTTTAATCAAAAATAATTATCCCCTTGTACAATTCCATTGTATTATAAAAATAATGTGCCAAGGTTTCCCTTTAGGATATTTACAATGCTTGTTGGTTTGTACGATGCAGGACAAAATTTTTGGCTGTAGTGCTCGATTTTCATTTTTTGCTGGAATGCCAAATGGTTATGATTATTTTTGCACTGCCTTGATGTACAAATTGTTTAGTTTTCCTAATTTTTGTAGAATTGTTGGGATACCAGAAGTATGGTGAATGTTCATATTGCTACAGACTGTTCTGTTTTTGACAGATTCTGTTTTTGATGCATAGTTTGCTTGTTTTGATGAATCTATCAAATTATATCAGTGGATTTAAGCCATGAAAGAGTTATATTACAGTAGACACAATGCAAAAACAAAATATGAATTGGTTTGTAACAGTACTTAGAGTAGTAATTTGCTTTATTATACTAACGGATCTTACCGAGCTTTCTGTTGAAGTTTTGTGTGGATGAAGTGTCTAATTGAGGATGTCTCGATATGAGGAAAAGGAAGAGAGGCAAGAGCTCAAGCTTGGGGATGCCCAAGGCACCCCAAGTAAATATTCAAGGAGACTCAAGCGTCTAAGCTTGGGGATTCCCCGGAAGGCATCCCCTCTTTCTTCAACAAGTATCGATATGTTTTCGGATTCGTTTCGTTTATGCGATATGTGCAAGTCTTGGAGCGTCTTTTGCATTTAGTTTTCATTTTTCTTTTTTGCACCATGCTGGTATGAAATAGTCCTTGGTTGATTTATAGAATGCTCTTTGCACCTCACTTAAATCTTTTGAGTATGGCTTTATAGAATGCTTCATGTGCTTCACGTATATCGTTTGAAGTTTGGATTGCCTGTTTCTCTTCACATAGAAAACCGCCATTTGTAGAATGCTCTTTTGCTTCACTTATATTTGTTAGATCATGGGCATATCTTTTGTAGAAAGAATTAAACTCTCTTGCTTCACGTATATCTATTTAGAGAGATGACAGGAATTGGTCATTCACATGGTTAGTCATAAAATCCTACATAAACTTGTAGATCGCTGAATATGATATGTTTGATTCCTTGCAATAGTTTTGCGATATAAAGATGGTGATATTAGAGTCATACTAGTGGGTAGTTGTGGATTGTAGAGACACTTGTGTTGAGGTTTGTGATTCCCGAAGCATGCACGTATGGTGAACCGCTTTGTGATGAAGTTGGAGCATAATTTTATTTATTGATTGTCTTCCCTATGAGTGGCGGTCGGGGACGAGCGATGGTCTTTTCCTACCAATCTATCCCCCTAAGAGCATGCGTGTAGTACTTTGTTTTGAATGGCTTGTAGATTTTTGCAATAAGTATATGAGTTCTTTATGACTAATGTCGAGTCCATGGATTATACGCACTCTCACCCTTCCATCATTGCTAGCCTCTTCGGTACCGTGCATTGCCCTTTCTCACCTCGAGAGTTGGTGCAAACTTCGCCAGTGCATCCAAACCCCGTGATACGATACGCTCTATCACACATAAGCCTCCTTATATCTTCCTCAAAACAGCCACCATACCTACCTATCATGGCATTTCCATAGCCATTCCGAGATATATTGCCATGCAACTTCCATCATAATCATATACATGACTTGAGCATTCATTGTCATATTGCTTTGCATGATCGTAAGATAGCTAGCATGATGTTTTCATGGCTTGTCCGTTTTTTATGTCATTGCTACGCCAGATCATTGCACATCCCGGTACACCGCCGGAGGCATTCATATAGAGTCATATCTTTATTCTAGATATCGAGTTGTAAGTAAATAAAAGTGTGATGATCATCATTATTAGAGCATTGCCCCAGTGAGGAAAGGATGATGGAGACTATGATTCCCCCACAAGTCGGGATGAGACTCCAGACTTTATGAAAAATAAAAGAGGCCAAAGAAGCCCAAATAAAAAAAGAGGCCAAAGAAGCCCACCAAAACAAATAAAAAAATAAAAAATAAAAAAAATAAAAAATGAGAGAAAAAGAGAGAAGGGGCAATGTTACTATCCTTTTACCACACTTATGCTTGAAAGTAGCACCATGTTCTTCATAGAGAGAGTATCCTATGCTTTCACTTTCATATACTAGTGGGAATTTTCATTATAGAACTTGGCTTGTATATTCCGATGATGGGCTTCCTCAAATGCCCGAGGTCTTCATGAGCAAGCAAGTTGGATGCACACCCACTTAGTTTCCAGTTTGAGCTTTCATACACTTATAGCTCTTAGTGCATCCGTTGCATGGCAATCCCTACTCACTCACATTGATATCTATTAATGGGCATCTCCATAGCCCGTTGATACGCCTAGTTGATGTGAGACTTTCTCCTTTTTGTCTTCTCCACATAACCCCCACCATCATATTCTATTCCACCTATAGTGCTATGTCCATGGCTCATGCTCATGTATTGCGTGAAAGTTGAATTTTTTTGAGATTACTAAAGTATGAAACAATTGCTTGGCTTGTCATCGGGGTTGTGCATGATTAAATACTTTGTGTGATAAAGATAGAGCAACAGTCAGACTATATGATTTTGTATGGATAACTTTCTTTGGCCATGTTGTTTTGAAAAGACATGATTGGTTTATTAGTACGCTCGAAGTATTATTGTTTTTATGTCAAATGATAGACTATTGCTTTGAATCACTCGTGTCTTAATATTCATGCCATGATTAGATACATGATCAAGATTATGCTAGGTAGCATTCTACATCAAAAATTATCTTTTTATCATTTACCTACTCGAGGACGAGCAGGAATTAAGTTTGGGGATGCTGATACGTCTCCATCGTATCTATAATTTTTGATTGTTCCATGCCAATATTCTACAACTTTCATATACTTTTGGCAACTTTTTATACTATTTTTTGGGACTAACATATTGATCCAGTGCCCAGTGCCAGTTCCTGTCTGTTGCATGTTTTATGTTTCGCAGAAACCCCATATCAAACAGAGTCTAAACGGGATAAAAATGGACGGATAATTATTTTGGAATATTTAGGATTTTCCGGAGGAAGAATCAACGCGAAACGGTGCCCGAGGTGGCCACGAGATAGGGGGGCGCGCCCTCCCCCCTGGGCGCGCCTGGCACCCTCGTGGGCCACCCGTAAGGCAGTTGATGCCCTTATTTTTCCGCAAGAAAGCTAATTTTATGAGAAAAATCTGAGCGAAAGATTCACCCCAATCGGAGTTACGGATCTCCGGATATAAAAGAAACGGTGAAGGGGTAGAATCTGAGAACGCAGAAACAGAGAGAGACAGAGAGACAGATCCAATCTCGAAGGGGCTCTCGCCCCTCCCATGCCATGGGAGCCAAGGACCAGAGGGGAAACCCTTCTCCCATCTAGGGAGAAGGTCAAGGAAGAAGAATAAGAAGGGGGGCTCTCTCCCCTTGCTTTCGGTGGCGCCGAAGCACTGTTGGGGGCCATCATCATCACCGCGATATTCACCAACACCTCCGCCATCTTCACCAACATCTCCATCACCTTCCCCCTTCTATCTACAGTGGTCTACTCTCCTGCAACCCGCTGTACCCTCTACTTGAACATGGTGCTTTATGCTTCATATTATTTTCCAATGATGTGTCGCCATCCTATGATGTCTGAGTAGATTTTCGTTGTCCTACCAGTGATTGATGAATTGCTATGATTGGTTTGAATTGCATGTTTTATTATTGGTGCTGTCCTATTGTGCACTCCGTGTCGCGCAAGCGTGAGGGATCCCTGTTGTAGGGTTTGCAATATGTTCACGATTTGCTTATGGTGGGTGGCATGAGTGACAAAAGCACATACCTGAGTAAGTAGGTTGTTTGCGTATGGGATAAAAGGGACTTGATTCTTTAATGCTATGGTTGGGTTTTACCTTAATGATCTTTAGTAGTTGCGGATGCTTGCTAGAGTTCCAATCATAAGTGCATATGATCCAAGAAGAGAAAGTATGTTAGCTTATGCCTCTCCCTCAAATAGAATTGCAATAGTGATTACCGGTCTAGTAACGTAGTCAATTGCTTAGGGACGATTCCACAACTCCTACCACCACTTTTCCACACTCGCTATATTTACTTTATTGCATCTTTATCTAAACAGCCCCTAGTTTATATTTGCGTGTTCTTTATTATCTTGCAACCTATCCTATCACACCTACAAAGTACTTCTAGTTTCATACTTGTTCTAGGTAAAGCGAACACTAAGCATGCGTAGAGTCGTATCAGTGGTAGATATGACTTGAGAGAATATTTGTTCTACCTTTAGCTCCTCGTTGGGTTCGACACTCTTACTTATCAAAAGAGGCTACAATTATTCTGTATACTTGCGGGTTATCAGGCGCGCGTGCGTCTGCCACTCCCCTCCTCCCCCTACTTATAACCCTGGGCGGCGGAGCCGAGGGGCGGGGCGTGGGGATCGTGGGATTAACTAGGCCCATGACCCCACTACCCCATGTTTATCGTGCCATAGCGGCGTGCGTTTATTATGCCCCGGAATGCCAACCGTTCGCCTCGGCCGCAGCAGATCCGCCCGCGCCGAGGCATGGTAGTGGCGGGCCCCGCCTACGGTGACGCCCCATCGCGCACGTGGGCTAGCAGGCTGGTCCAGCCGGCTAGCGCTGCGTGGCGCGCGGTCAGCGGGCGGCCGGCTCGGCGCCCGGTGAGCGCTCCACCTAGCTCCCGCCCTCACGTTTCGAAATCACTAGACGGCGTGCCTAGTCGCGGCCGACTCCTAGCTGTCGGCTCTTTAGAGTAGGAAGTTGCTGAGGCCTCTCGCATGTTCAGCCGCGATGCCCCAACAGCTTCGGGGACTACTGTCGGAGTAAATGATCATGGGTAGCCCAATCTGCTCCCCCTGGTATTTCAAGACATCGGGGCCGGCTGCGCCCCTCAAGCATCAAAGACAAAGGATTGCCTTCTTATGGCCAGTTGGTCTAAGAGACCGGCTGCAGGAAGGTGGCAAGGCCCAAAGAGCGGCCCCGGAGCGGGCCGACTCCAAGCAGGCGGCCACTAGTGCGGCCGACTCCTGACAGGCGGTCACCAAGGCGGCCGACTCCTAGGAGGCGCCACTCATGCGCCCTCAAAGTTTACACCCACACAACGGTGACGAGACGGGGCGTGGCAACAGTATAGCCTACCACCCCCGAATCCCGGGCTGAACATGGCCACAGTGCATCGTACCGGGTGGCCATCCCTAGCCTGGCGCGGTACTGTTGCCATGATGCCCGTGACATCATCCATGGCAGAGGGAGCCATGCTCCCACGCCGGGCTGTCGTTATGGCCTGCAGGTGGCAGGCCCTACCTGTCTATGGGATGCCTGAAGACGGCAATCACAGACCAATCGGCAAAGAGGGAGGCCGACTCCCAGCAGGCGGCCCTCCCCTTCCCTTGATGTTTGTGCGCCATTAACCAGATAAGACGGGTAGTGGCTACAGTGAACGCCCACCAGACGGCGGTACTGTAGCCACGCTCTCCCCGACCAAGCCCTCGTCATCAGAGGCAAGGCAACAATGATGAGCAGCCGACAAGACCCACAGGCGGTGGGCCGTACCTGTCGGCCGACAGCCCGGCAGCCGGCGGGACCCACCAGGCGGCGGGCCCCTGCTGCCGGCGGAGAAGCCGGCAACCACAGACACTGGCGGCCTGGGCCTACACCCGGCCGGATTACCATTGTACCCCTGGGGGTAGGCCTATTTAAACCCCCAGGGCACCCATGCAAAGGGTTCAACTCTTAGAGATTACACACACACACACGTAGAGAGAGGAGTAGAGCTAGCCTTGCCCTTCTTCCTCCTATAGCCGAACAGCTCAAGGAGCAAGCTTGTAGCTACTTGTTGATCTAGTGATCATGCGGAGACCCCTTAGAGCAGGACTAGAGGTGTTATCTTTTAGGAGAGCCCCGAACCTGGGTAAGATGCGTCGGCGTGCATGTTTACGCCTTATCCCATTTCCATACACCGGTGATGTTTTACTAGCTCCCACTATGATTAGCCATCCTTTGGCATATGTCGCCCCGACCACCCGACAATTATTTTGTTATGAAGTGGAAATTTAATTCTTGTCGTACAAAAAAAAGGAGATCTACATTCTTTTTCTCCGGTACATTGTAACAACTATATGTCATATTGTCTTAGATGCAACTGGTGCCAATACATTGAGAGTGGCTTCATTCACAGGGGGTCAAGGCAACACCAAATTTTGAAAAAGAGATAATAAGAGAAGACCATGCATACTTCTATTGATGCCATCTCCTAGTTTATCCGGCGTCACATAGCCTTTGGATCTTCCCCATCAGTATCGCCGTGTTGATATCTTTACCTGCCTCCGCCTAACTATTATTTTCAAGTGAACTAACAAGGAAAGTGAATGTGTTCCTGGTCTCTGCGTCCCAATATCGAAAATGGCTTTCGCCCCGCTTTATATATAAAGCAAACCGCCCGATCCACAAACAACGATACAAGAGTTCACACAACACGCATGCCAAAGGCGAGAGAGTACACACACACAGAGAGTATAAGGTTAATGCTGAGGGCACAACTCAATAAGCCCATAGAAATAAACAGCACAGCAAAGAGGAACCCAAGGGGACGGTCCGGAGGGCCCTCGGCGCGAGGTAACTGCAGGTCTAGTCAGGCTCCGATGGGGGTGGCGGAAGCGGGTCCCAATATGCACACAACAATCCAAAATCCGAAAACCCTCAAGTCATCATCAAATCGTTGTAATGACATCGCCACTAGTGGAAATTACGCTACAGATATAAGAATTCGACGCTCATCAACGAGGAGGTTGGCCAATAATTTGTAACATACGATGTGATTGAGAGTTAGCATAAGTTTTTATTATCAAATATGGACATTGCACTATCCTATGCATTGCAATTTAATTCTATTGTGCAGCGTTTTCATTTCTTTTAGTTTAACTCTTGTTGGGTTGTCACCGTCAGTGCTGTGTTAAAGCACTGCCTATGTGTTCAGTTCAAGTCCTATCTTTCAGGTTGCCGTACGTGGAAGATTACTCATACAAATCCCCTTCAGTTTCACCACAAAAATTGTGGAAAGATCAAATCCAACCAAAAAAAATCAAAATAAATTACAAGAACGAAACGTAAGAAGAGCACAAGGATTTCTGGGAGACTCTTCTCCAATCCCCCCTTTCCCTCCCCTCCATGGCCACACTCCAGCACGCTCTCCTCACTCCGTCCCCGCTCTGCTGCTGCTCGCACGCCCTCCTCCACCCAAGGTCCAGGAAGATATCTCCGAGGTTCCCGGATGGGGCCTTCTCCATGGCGAAGCCGTTCTTGCGGCGCGAGCTCTCGGAGAGGGGCGGCACCTTGGCGTGGAGAATGGCGGGCGGGCGGCGCCTTGGCGTGGCCGGGGCCGGGAAAGGCCCCTTCTTTGGCGGCGGGCGGCGGCAGGGGTCGACCGGCCGCGGCCGGGTCGTGGGGAACCTCGCCTTCGTCGCCCTCGTGGCCTACCTCGTGGTGAGCGGCCAGTTCCGGTGGCTGCTCGACGCCATCGTCTCCCTCTGGGTACGAGCCTCCTTCTCCTGAAATGATTTAACTTGTAATGGATACTAGTTTATGACTAGTGTGCTCTCTGGATGACTAGCTTGGTTGATATCTGAACAGAGAAACTGGATAAGGTTCAGAATACATATGATTCTGGTACAACAGACAGCTTAATCTCTGAAATCGACCCACCTCCCGTGTATTTCAATATGATTTTGTAATTTGTGCCAAACTAGCTTCCCCCAGTTTCCAGACAGTTTGCATTTTTTTTCCACCTAGTACTGTTACTTGGTATAAGCTGTATTACCATTAGTTGCTAGTCTGTCAACTGAATGCTACCTTATACTGTATGTTGCTGCAGCAAATTGAGCATTCTGATTCGACAGTAACCTGTAAACTGGAAACCGTCAACTTTGATTTAGTTCGCTCTGCGGTGCTAACAGGCAGCAGCATGGATTAGCTTACGCAACTAAGAGTTTGGATTTAGAATATTAGCATAAAGGGATATCTTATCTTGTCTTCTCTCCCAATTTTGATCCATAGTGTTACTTTACTTTGGTAAATTAATTAACTTTAGCTTTGTACATCTCTCTTTGATAACAGCTCCTCACGGTACTTCTGCCTATTGTGGGTCTTGGTGCGCTCATATTCTTTGCACAACGAAATATACTTCAGAGCGATGTAAGTCCGCACATAAAGTTGTTGTTTGGTAATATGGTTTCCACGGATTTCCTACTACTCTACTTTTAGTTTCTTAAATATAGATGTTGAGGGTAAATGTCTGTTAGTTTTAGTACCTTTATTGTTGTTCTTTTTAAATAACTATGACAAAGACTTTGTTGTTTGTTTGCACAAGTTTAACATTGTCAAACATGTTTCTTTTGTTGCAGTGTCCCAACTGTGGAAAAAGCTTCCGGATACTCAAGTAAGCATAAGAAAAAATATGTTAAGCTTGCATAATTTTGTAACTTAAGTTAACTTTTATTAGTTTGCTTGTCTAATAGGACATCTGTGAAGAATGGTCCACAATTCTGTCCTTATTGCACTCAACCTTTCTCTGGTAAGCAGAACTTGTGTTTCCCATATCCAGTTTGCTAACAGAATAAGGGTCTCAGAAGAACTACCTCCTGGCTGCTCGTGTTCGGTCTTGCCATACTAGAAAATCTGCTACTGGAAATTTAGCCAGTGGACCGTAGCTATGCAATCTTTAATGACACTGGTATTTTCAGACCTTCAGTTAGATATGTGAGCACCACTGTCCAGCTAGAAGTTGTACAACCAAATTATATTTTGCTTAGTCTTTAAAACAACTGTGCACTTAGTTCCATATTACATTTTCTGCCCTTTAAGCATTTGCATGGTCCCGATTGTTCTGTGCTGGGAGCCTGGGAATAGATACAGAGTTAAGCTTGTGTTGAGTGGTTTTAGAACATGCATGTCTGATGATACATCTGGTACCACCGTCTCAGAACAGAGTTGTCTTGATTTAAGGTCATAAACTTCTCAAGCTCTACATGGGCATGGCACATTCGCCACTGAAAAGAAAATCATGAGCATTGGTGATGGTATCAGCCAAATGGAAATGGAGAATCATGGAATTTATCCATGGCTTGAATGTCCGATGAAATATAGTTATCTTTACTCCTTTTTTATTTTTTCTCTCCTTTGTTTAGCATTTCTCATGTGCTTGTCTAGATGAGACTATTGTTGATGCTAAATCATCATGGTACATGCTGCAGTTCAGGGCGATAAGTTTGTCAGAGAAGCTGCTAGCTTTTCATCTGGAAGGACCCCTACAAAAGCACAACAAGCCTTCAATGAGTTATTCAACCGTGGATCAAATGGTATTAGCAAGCTACAGTATTTTTACTGTCTGTATTTCATTTGCCCATTTAATATTTTATCCATATGAATTAAAATAAACAAGGTGATCCCTTATGTCATACACAATAATTTCTAGATGAGGTTGGGTGAACAATGAAAGATCAGATATAAAAGACAGATATTCATGTCAAATACTTTTGACAACATGTCACGGGTTAAGAATGATTGCTAAGGCTGATAAAGACCATACACCATCAGCGAATGAAGTCGGGCTGTATCATTCTGCATATGATGGGATGCACTCAGCAAAGGTCATGTAGATGATTTGGCTTTCAGCTGTTATTTAAATTAGACGGACGGGTCTTTTCAAGCAAATTGTTCCTTCACCACACCTTTTGATCGAGATTGAGGTTTTTCTTGGGAGTTGGTGGATGTTAACTAATAAATCACAATGTTCCCTTATGTATGCAGGAAAAGTACCTTCTGGTTCTGGGACGATTGTAGATGTTGAGGCTGAAGTCACGGACATCGAGTGATATTTCTTCAGGAGCGCGTCAGGATCAGTTTTGCCGCTGTTCGTCGGGGGCCAGTTTTTATCTCCAATGTTGTATAAGCCTGTAGCACTCTAGGAAATAGGTTTGCGGCCTAGTTCCAAGCGACTTCCGAAGCTTAGATGTGAGACCAGTTGGCAGATACAGATCGAAGGCGGATGTAACAGATTAACAGGGTTGTGAATATTTACATTGCTTCTTTTGTATATTCCCAGGCTTGGAAATACACCCAGGGTTTTGTATATGTAGCATATGTTGCAAACTAGGGTGGCGCCTTTGAACATGTTGTACGTGATGCTCGATTACTGAACTAGGGCTTGTTCATCCAGACCTACTTTCTTTTACTTGTGGCGACTGTGTGTAGATGCCCCAGTTCCTGCATTTCCATTGCTCACTTGAGGAGGAATTACTGGTGTGACTACCTCTGTTTTCTGACTGTTCACTGTCATGTTTTGCAGAATCAGCTGCAGGGTTTTTGAATCACTGCATTCATGGCTTGCAATTTTGATTCTACTCGTGGCATTGTGACCATTTCTGCTCGGAGTGGCGTCACTTCTTGCTTGAGTTCTTTGAGATCTGCTAACTCCGCCCTCAATTCAGACACATTTTCTTCCAAACGGACCACCGTGATCTGCACCTTGCGCGTGTGTCCGCCATCCCAACTCCTTTTTGCGATCGAGTGAAGTACTAACTCCGTCCTGATTTATTAGTCCCTTTAGTATTTTGTGTCAAACTTTGACCGTAGATTTAACTAAGAAAGTAATAATGCAGGTCAACAAAAAGTATATGGTTGGATTCGTATTTAAACATAGTTTGCAATGATATTAGTTTTTGTTACATGCATTAACATTTTGTCAGTTAAATCTAAGGTCAAAATTTAGCATAAAATGCGAAGGGGACCGATAAACCAGGATGGAGGCAGTAACAGGGATTTTACAGTGATCGCTAACATGTGCTTCAACTCGAGCTCAATGCCTCGTGTGGCGCACGGATCAACTTCAGAGACCGGAGTTTTACCACCGGCCGAGTAACGCCGGCAACCGTCTCGGACGAGTTGATTTGTGCCCGAACTCTCGCCGCCACTCCAAATCACTGCCGCCTCCGCTGTTCGATTAGCCGCCGTCAAGCTATCGCCTAGGGAAGACTGACGCTCTAATACATTCGTGAGGATCAAACTACTGGAAATCAGGGATGTCAACCGGGTCCTGATTAATCCCGTTTAAAATCCACTTATGATATGATAGTTCAAAAAGGTTTTTTGTTTGTTTAAAAAAATGAACTATCAAGCTAGTAAAAACTAACTAAACAGGATTGCGGATGCCATTTATTTGCCACTTACATCCCTACTGGAAATGCATCGATCTATACGAATCACTTGATATCAGCAGATGAGCTGTGTGT
>NC_041381.1:580579416-580584408 GCF_002162155.2 Triticum dicoccoides | reverse complement strand
CTCCAGCGCTGCACACCAAGAGATATAACTGAAAAGGATTCATCTTAGGTTCAGTGAAAGAGCACGATAACAGATAATAACGGGGAGCTTCACATGGTACTGATGCTGTAAGCTTGCCAAAATCGAAGGGGACGCAGTCCCTCCTGTAGACTAAGGTAGTGAGCTAAAGACTAGGGATATATTCAGTTAGAGAATACAACAGCGTGCAGATATAGTTATGGTTGTTTACAGATATATGAACCAAACAGAAGATGAGAAAAACATGAGGCTCTTGGCTGCTGCACACGGCGCAGCCACGGGAGCTCGCCCGCGACCGCGAGTAGCCGAGCACCCTTTTGGCGTGTGTCCGGGTGCTGCGCAAGTTGCGAGGATCACGTGCGCGCATGAGGCGGCGGCGGCGTCTCGGGGAGGAGTCGGGCGAGCAAATCCTAGGCCCTGTTTGGATACTCTAACTTAGTTAGAGGTTAGAGTTAGATTCTAACTCTGAACTAACCATGAACTAACTCTAACCAAAAAGATGTTTGGATGGCAGGGTTAGATTGACAATAAATATTCTTTCTCAATCATTTGGCTACTTTGAACCCTATTTCCTGCCGGATTTGGTGTCGCCAGCTCTTATGTGGCCTCCTCCCGCTCACAATTGACATAAACAAATGATCTTTACAAATCAAGGGTCCAAAACATGATAAATTTTATTTTCTCCATACAAATGAGATGTCTCACTTAAACATACAAGTCGTCAATCAAGTTTTATAAAAAAAAATTACACTCCATGAAATAAAGCATGAGCTAACTCATCACAGAAGGCATTCATGTCGATATCTTCAACAAAAGGTTCGTCTTCTGGCCATGCGGATGTAGAAGAACTAGGCATTGGGTTATAACTTTCATCCGCATCACATGCATCAAATTCACTATCGGGAATTCTGCTCTCTCGAATGAAATTATGAAGAGCCATACAAGCAACAATAATTCTAGTTTGCTTGTCCTTTGGAAATTTTGGCATGTTCAATAAAATCCTAAATTTCATCTTCAACACTCCAAAGGACCGCTCAACGATATTCCTAACTTTGGCATGTGCATGGTTGAAGGTTTCTTTCATACCTTGTGGCGGCGGGCCGTTTTGCCATTGTTGCACATGGTACCTTGTACATCTGTATGGTGAAAGGTACCTCGGACGGTTTGGGTACCCCGCATCAACCACATAATACTTCCCTGCATATTGTGAAAGACACACAATGAGACTTAGATGAACAAGTGTAATTGGATAAAAAATGTTGCAAGACATTTCAAGTAGCAAACCTGGTGGTGGATGTGGAAATTTTTGATGATGAGTAGTTATGGTATCTTTCAAAACTCTCATGTCATGTGCTGAACCAGGCCATCCCGACATCAAAAATGTAAATCTCATGTCGAAATCACAAACAGCAAGCACATTCGGACTGGTTTCATTGTGCCTGTTCAAGTATGGAACCCTCTTACTCTTATCCACCACAACATTCACGTGTCCCATCTATAGCTCCTATGCAGTCATTGAAGTGTGGCCAGAATGCTGGATTTTCTAAGTTTGGGCGCACCTCTGAAAATGTTGGGTCCTTGGGTACAATTATGTCATGTGCTAACCTGAGGATGCATGTCAAAACTTTGTTAAATGTCCTACTTACTGTCTCCATGGACCTCCTAAACCGGTTCTCAGCCTGTCAAACTGACTGTGGTGATCCAACAATCCATAAAAACATAGCTAGAGCCTCTACAGATGTCATTTTTGTAGTGGACTTCAAGCCATATGATTGCACCAAAGTATTATGTAGCCTGTTAAACAAAGGTCTCTCAACCCTAAACATATTATAGCATTGGGTATCTCGGGCTAGTGTCTCTTGCACCCAGTCCAAACCAGAATATCCACTGACCCTCCTAGGTAGTTTCACAAAGTAGTTATCAGAGTACATACCCAAGACAGGAACCAACTTCAAGATTAAATTCTCGGACTACACCAAATTGTTGCGGCACATGGATATGATCTCATCCTCACTTGTGCTACCTCCATCATATTCTTCTTCCTCGGTCATGGGGACATGATCTTCTTCCTGTTTCAACACATGTATCAAATTGTCAACACATATCATAAAACTTGAAGGAATGTAAGCAAATGAAATTAATCCAGCCCGCATATAAAACAAAATAGGTTCAGCACAAATAATAGTTCAACACCTCACAAACACATGATAGGTTCAACATACAACAAGCCCCTGACGCGCCAGGGAGGAGCTCGTCATCGTCGCTCTCGAGGAAGGCTCCATAGAGCCCAAGCCCCAGGAACCCCTCTGACGCCAGCGCTTGCGAGTTGAGGTCAAGACCGGCATGGGTAGCAGGGCCGCTTGCCGACGGCTGCGAACCCCACATATCGAAGCCGTCTCCGTCCATAGTGGGTGCTCTACTCCAAGCTATACTACCTGCACCAGAAGAGAATATTCAGTAGCGCATCCAGAAAATGAAATTGTACCAAAATATTATTTAATGATGAAGTATTGAGTTTTTTTTTAGAACGAAGGCTCAAGAAGAGCCCGACTTTGAATTAACAAAGCCATCAACCGGCCAGGATTACAAACTCGGAACGAGCACAATAAAGAAAAGAAAATGGCAAGATACAAAGGTGCTGGAAAGCAGCTCACAAGCCTCCTACACACCAAGCTAAAAGATCAACAGGAGAAGCACCGCTCGGCGATGAAGAAGTCCTCAACGCGATCAGAACGCCGTGGAAGAAGTAGAATGCCCGCTGGATCAACATGTCCAACGACGAAGCAGGGCACGCTATCGCCTAATCGCCAGCAGCCCCGACCCAACACATCCGCCCAGCTCCAATGTCAAAGAAGGCCCCTGCCTCCTCGCCTGGCTCGAAAGGCGCCGCACCGTTGACAAGAGAGCAGTTCACCCTAGAACCTGGGAGGTAGTCGCCGGCAGGCTGCATCTGGCAAGAAACCAAGCTCACCCAACAAGTCACGAACAGATCACCAGGAGCAGGGCACCGCCAAAGCCCACAGATTGGTCACGAAAAAGGAAGAGCTGCCGGAACGGACGAAGACGAGCAGCAGCTGGACCTCACAAGAAAGCAGTGAGAACCAAAGTGCGAGTACCGAAAAGCTCTCAAGGTGGGCTGAGAAGGGCCGCCGTAGGAGGGGAACCCGATCCCCTCTCGCCCAGGAGGCCAAGGCAGCCCGCAGCAGACCAGAGAGCTCCCGATAGGCACTTAGGAAGACACCGTCGTCGTGGGAGGTCAGCAACCGCTGCCGCTGCACATGAAACATATCTCCAAGAAACCCCACGCCCACCTAGCTCCCAAAAGCGGCGCCTTCAGGAAGGGCGCGACGCCAAGGGCGCCGCCGCCGCCCATCAAAGATGAGGATTTCTCCCGGGAGGCAAGGAGGGGGAGGGGGCAGAGGAACATACCCTGGCGGCGCCTCCAAGGAGGGGAACGGCGCCCTCGGGCGTCGCCGCCGTCGAGACCAGCAAGGCCGGCCTGGGATTTCTCCCGGTCTTCACATCCCCGCCAACCACTCCCCAACGACACGAGAACCTGCGCCCCACGACGAAGCAGACCAGATCTGGCCGTGGCAAAGCTCATCTAGAGACAGGAGATGCAGGGGCGGCTAGATCTGGCACCGCTAACAGCCATGGATGCCGGCACGCCCTGGCTCGCGACCTCCGGTTCGCCCGCCGTCCACACTGCCGAGGTCGCCGGTCCATGCCCGTGCCACCGCCTGCCGAAGGCCGGTGACACCACTCCGACCAGGGCCGCCGCCCCGGAGCACTTAGCCCCCTGCAGCAGCAGAGCATCGAAGGCCTCGCCGCCACCTTCCTTGGCGCCGCCCCGGGCTTGCCCGGCGGCAGCCTCAGGCGGCGGCGAGGGGGGAGAAGTATTGAGTTGATCACACTATATAGATCAACTCTTCGGTTCTTAATGCTCTTACAAGAACATCTGCAACAAAAGAGGAGGCTGAATAGGGTGTTCTGATTCAGTTAATGTTCTTCACATAACTCTCTTTCTTATGTAAAATGCATCGATGGTTTTCTTTTAACCATCACTGTCTGTTCTGTTAACAAAAAATAGTACAAAATCTAGCTATTACCTAATCAGATGTTCTGCCAACAAATTAGCATGCAAGAATCTGGAACAGCAAGAAATTTCCTATGGAGAGAAGGAGGGCACATGCACAGACAAATTAGCATGCAAGAATCTGCACCAGCCACATGCGCAGACATCCATTGCTCTTGCTCATGCATGCACCAGCCACATGTGCACAGCCGCCGCCTAGTCCTTGATCACCGGCCACTCACTCCACCCAAGCCCCTGTGTCCGGCTCCAACGGATCCAGCCGCCCTGCCGGCTCAAATCCCGGCCACGAGCCGTTGCTAGCTAGAGAGACGAGCGTGTAGGAGGAGGGAGAGCACGAGTACAGAAGGACGAACGAACTCACCTTCGCTGGATCCCCGGTAGATGCGCCGCCTCGGACGACAGAGAGAGAGAGAGAGACGTCCGGGGACGGGGGAGGAGGGCGAGCGCCGGCCGGAGGAGGGCGTGCCTAGGGTTCCGGCGGCGCGACGCTTGGGCAGGGGCGCGATGGGGAACGGGAGAGGAGTCGCGGAGGGGCGGTGCGGGAGGGAGATTATTTTAGTTGTTTTTTCCATGGGCCCTAGGAAATCTAACCGAACTAGCACCTCTCGCCCGGGATAGTTTTTTCACATGGGTTAGATCCAACTAGCCGAAACTAACCCATATGTTTGGATACTTTAGAGTTAGCTCACGCAAAATTAACTCAATCTAACTCTAACCGAGGGATCCAAACATGGCCCTAGAGGGGGGCCTCGAGGGTTCTGAAGCGCGTGGAAATTGATGGATCGACGGGGGAATCAAGAGGGTTGGGCCGTCGAAACCCCGGGTAACAAATGGGCTAGCGGATATTTGCGAAGATTCTAGGCCACGCAAGGAATATC
>NC_041381.1:580565363-580578948 GCF_002162155.2 Triticum dicoccoides | reverse complement strand
ATCCACGTGAAACAAACGAGGCCTGAAGGAAAAGTTTCTATGAGGACATAATTAGAACAAAGTATTTTCATTAGACCATGTACAACGTTCAATGTTGGACCAGTGCCTCAGCACACCACGTCAGCTCAAATGCTCCACCTCATCCCAACCTGCTGCTTGTAGAGTGAAACAGAATCCTGCAGAGAAACCCGCTTCCTCGCTGACAAAAGCCAACTGTAGAGCATCTACAATGTGCACTTTTACTACCTCTATAACAACCTCTAAGCTGCATCTATACAATGCACACATATGCCTCTAACAAAAATCCATAGCATGGCCTCCAAGGCTAGAGGCTTCCTCCAAAGAATAGAATAATATTATTTAAAGATGGCATTTGAGAACTGAACACACCAACAGTTATACAGTGCAACTAGAAGAGCTCAGTTTGTTCAGAGCATACACATCCAATCCAATACTACCGTTGCATTTAAAAATAATAATAAACAATATATTATGGCTGTTACAACAAGTGTGTGCACACACACATCCATCAGTATATATACTAGGCCTTTGAACAACAAGTTTGCACACACCCAAACCAACTGGGAGCTGAGACACCTCAAAAAACTACACATTCATGGAGCACTCTCCAGGAAGTTTCACTAGGATGCTCAAGCCAAGATCCAGGAAATCGAAACTATACCCCATCTGCGCCCCACCCCCCCCTCCCCCACCTCACCAGTTCACAAGTGCTTCATCCTCTCAACATGGACAATATTTGCATCCCATGTAGGCACAGAACATATATCCATTTCCACCTCAAACCAGTCATCCAACTCCACATACCTCAAGTTTCCAAACAGCACATGGAGTGTATATTCATATGGTCATTCATCTTTCGCAGCCGCCGGCTTCGCCAGGATTGATCCACATGTTAGGATCAACCAAGATGCCGGATATTTTCATTATTCGCCTCAGCCTCCTGCAACAACACATAGGGCAGAAGAAGTATATCAACAAGAGTCAAGTGGAAGTAGTCCCGATGAAGCAGAAGAACCAATTGCTAAGACAATAGACTGGCCAGAGGAAGAAAATAAGCGGCTTTTCAATGCTTGGTTGGGAAATTCTCTTGATCCAGTAGATGTTAACTCCAAGATATCAGATCAGTATTGGAAAGCAGTTGAGAAAGACTACAACAACGTCACTCCGAAAGAGAGACAAAGATCTACCAAGATGTTGAAAGACCATTGAAGTAAGCAAAACAAATTTTTGACTCAGTTTGCTGGGTGTCATTTCGTGCAACGCATTGTGTATCCTATTCTTTTAGAAAAGAAGGATGACCCCCGGCCTCTGCATCTGGATGATTCATACGGCCACTTTATTAATTATTCTCACAAGACCTTACAAAGTCATACAACAGTTAAAGCCGCTGTCTAAGCAACAAACTGTCGCTACACCTATCCAGTTGATGAAGGGGCGCAGATAGCCTGGGCCTAATACCAAACAGACATGGCAGCCAAGCCTAATATCTAAGATCTGAGACCCCAACCTAGCCACTTGTCGGGTCTGGGGCACACACTGGTCCAGCGTGCTCTCAGAGGCCGCCGCCGCCAACTGCCACCGCTCCATATTCAGAACTATACTGATGCATCAACCTTGCTCGGTCTAGCCATCATCGACGCCACCACGGCGCCCAACGACACCCCCTCCCTGTGCGCAAACAGCTGGGCACGTCGCGGTCGCCACTGATACACCTCAGCGCCATGCTGCCAAGTACCACCAGCCGACACAGCTTGAAGTCCTTGGAAGATCTGTCGTGCGTAGCACCTGCCGACCAGGCATGACAAAGCGTAGCACCTGTCGGTCAGGCATGACTTGACATCTCCACCGAAGCTCCGTGCAAGACGAAGCCGCTCCACCTCCTGCCTCTGACTTCCAGCGCTGCTCCATAAATGATGCTCCCAAGAGAGAAACGGCACCGCAGTGCCGCCATCGTCCGATCTGGAATGCCAGATCCTAGGGTTTCCCCCCGAGTAGTACGAGTGGGTCGACAGTAGTTACATGATGATGCCTTCATCAAGGTAACGGCGTAGAACGCCGCCATCGCCTGCTGTTTGCTCAGTTTTCACCGGCAACCATGTCTCCCCAACTCGCAGCCGGGACTAGATGATGGATGTCGAGATCCGATCACCAAGCTTTTGGCCGGCCACCGCCGACGAAGAAGATGACCACCACCAATGGCTACACCGGCCAGAACAGATCTGCCATGGGTGTTGCCAAGCAGTCCACCAGGCCCTCGACGCCGCCGCCGATCTAAAGCCGGATGACATGTCGCCGAAGACCGCATCGCGCCGCCGCCCGATCCATGCCAGCCGCCGCAGCCGCCGCCCGTGGCCCGAGGCAGGGCCGACCGCCGCCGCCGTTGAAGCCAACGCCATCGCTTCTAGAGCGGCCGCACCTCCATGCATGTTGGGGCCCCGCCACCCCTAAGACGCGGGAGGGAGGAAGATCCCTCGCCACCGACATCGGCCTTCGGGTGCAAGCTGGCGGCATCCTCCGACGGCGGCGGGAGGAGGGGAGGAAGATGGGCTAGGCCCCAGCGGCGGCTAGGATTGGGGAGCCACGCGAGTCGCCAGAGCGGGGGGCGACGCGGGGGCTTCTACTTCGAGCAAGCATTGTGTATCCTAGTGGGTACGATTACAATATGTTTATGGATACAGTAAGATCAGATTACAAGAACAAATAAAAAATTCAAACTAGAATATTGGTGGGATATGGTGAAAGAAATGCCAGAAAAGGATGAAGCAAGAAAGAGATGCAAGACTTCAGAATCACGGGCTTACATTTCTTCCTCTAATAAAGATGCTGAAGAATCAGTGGACAGGCCATTGGAACGTCGTTCTCTGGGCCAGAAGGGCACAAAACGCAAAGGAAAGGCACCAGCAAAGGCCGACTCTTCTTCAAGCAACCTGCCAGATCCAACTATGCAACTATATCATGATGCCATAGCAAGAAAAGCAACTGCAACAGAGATGGCTGCAGAAGCAAGAAAGGAGAAGGCATCTGCAATGAAAGATTACGCTGCTGCCACACTTGAGAAGTCAAGAACCAAAAGATTGAGCAAGTATATGAAGTTATTGGAGATAGACACATCCGGATATGATGCAGCAAAGCTACAGTCTTCTGAATCTTCTAAGCATGGAGCTATCTATTAATAATTAGTAGTATCATTTACTTTCAGGCTCTCATCAATGTATCTTTCCATTTCAGCAATGTTTCTTTTAGTTTAAATATTGTATCATTTAGTTTCAGGCTCTCATCAATGTATCTTTCTATTTCAGCAATGTTTCTTTTAGTTTTGGTATTGTATCATTTAGTTTCAAGCACTCATCAATGTATCATTCTATTTCAGCAATGTATCTTTTAGTTTCAGTATTGTATCATGTACTCCCTCCGTTCAAAATTACTTGTCTCGAAAATGGATGTATCTAGAACTAAAATACATCTAGATACACCCATTTTCACGACAAGTAATTCCGAACGGAGGGAGTACTCTAGTTTCAGACTCTCATCAACTTTGGTGAAGTATATTTGCGAAGACCTACTGAAGAAGATGTTCAACGTTTACTTCATATAGAGGATAAAAGCAAGAGAAAGATGAGCTCACGCATGAGGATAAAAGCAAGAGAAAGATGAGCTCACGAGAGAGAAAAAACTGAAGTGATGGATCCCACTGACATGATGCATGCGGTGGAAGGTAGTGGTCTCAGCTGCCTCCATAGCTCTTTGCCCCTCCCCTTGCTTTTTGCCCTTCCTGACATCACAGTCAAGCTCCGTCACTGGTAGGTAGGGGTGGAATTTGAGCCGAGTCGAGCCAGCTCGACTCGACTCGCTAAAGCTCGTTTCATTAACGAGCTAGCTCGACTCGACTCATTACTATAACAAGCTTAAATCCAAGATTGGCTCGACTCGTATAACTCGCGAGCTGGCTCGTTTAGCTTGTTAAGCTCATTAAAGATATGAACATAAAAACCTTACGAATACGACAAAAAGATTAACTGGGAATTTAACATGGACATATATGGTCATGTACATGTGAGTCTCCTAGGTGACTAGGACTTGAGCGGTTGGGCCTTGTGCTTGGACGCAAGGTGTTTGGTGTTTGTTTTTACTACCCATCAAGAAACACTGTTTCTTTTACCGAGCCTTACGAGTTATACGAGTACTTGTGAGATCGGCTCGTTTAACTCGTCCTGTAAACAATCTTAAACTAAAGCTCGGCTCGACTCGTTATTGTTCGAGTTCGAGTCGATTCGAGCCGAGTCATGAGCTACTTGTTTAGCTCGCGAGCTTCGAGCTTTTTTTCCAGCCCTACTGGTAGGACTAAGAATTGTTAAAATTATAGCCTGCCTTCTCTGGGGCCTCTGGTCTGGCTACATACAGTGAATCGATCAGCAACAATAATAACGGTAAAGTTACCGTAGATGGTTTAAAACGAGTGCTGATTGTGTTTTGATTTTCAACTAAAAAAGGGATTTCGGTCAAATTTCAACCATCTCGGCTTGGGGCGAAATCTATCTTTCAGCCGAAATTGGTCAAACTTCGGTCAGAATTTTTAAAAATGGCTGAAATTTGGCCATTTGGCCTGGGGCGGAAAAAAATCTCAAACCGAAAATCAAAACGCTGAAAGAGGTGCCATCCGAGCCGTCGAATCCACTCCAATCGGTATCTTTGGTTGTCAGCCATTGGATAACTGAACTTCTTTGAGTAACCACTTGGTTCAGGTGCTGACAGACAGCCTGCGCCTGTAGAGCGGGCACAACTCGCTCCCCGTCAGGGTGAGCTTCAAGCACGCGCCATGGAAGACGTGGGGCAAGGAGCACCCGGGCCATACGGCGAGGTCGCTCTCCAGCAGCTCGAAGCAGACGGGGCACTCCTGCCCGGCGACCTCCTCCGCAGCGACCTTCCTCCGCTTCACCGGCCGCTCGCAGTCCATGTCCTCGTCGTCGGCGGCTTCAGCAGCTTGTTAAACTGTATATAGTTAGGATATAGGAGTCTGTTAATATTGTACTTATCTCCTGTAACCAACTGTATCTTGTGCCCTAGCTACACTCTATAAATACATCCTGAGGCCACCGGTTCAGGTGCGCCGATCCAATCTCTCTCTCTCTCTCGTTTCACATCGTATCAGGCCCCCTCGCTTGATCACACCATGGGCTCCCCCACGGCTTCTGCCTCTTCCTCCGCTGCCCTAACTACGCTTTCCCTCCCCACCTCCTTCAATGGGCCGCCGGCCTCTGCCGTTCCTCCTCCCTCCGCTAGCCTCATCACCGCCAAGCTTACCACCTCCAATTTTCTTCTCTGGAAGGCTCAAGTTCTTCCCCCTCTCCGCATAGCCGGCGCCACAGGCTACGTCGATGGCACGCTCCCAGCCCCCTCCCAGCTTCTAGACCCCGATGAAAAGGGGGTGCGTGCCCCAAACCTGGCGTATGCTACCTGGTTTCGCCAGGATCAGATCGTCCTCAGCTATCTCCTTGCGTCGATCTCCGACGAGGTGTTGCAACAAGTACATCAGTTGGAAACCTCTCGGGCCATCTGGTCGCATGTCGAGGAGATGTACACCACCCACTGCCGCGCCAGCATCGTCCAGATCAACCTGGACATGGCGGTCTTCAGGAAAGGCATGCTTTCCATGGCGGATTACTTCGCCAAGATCCGCGCCAATGCCGACCAGCTTGCAGCTGTCGGCCGCCCCATGCGTGAGGAGGACATCATCACCGCTGTCATCACCAGCCTCGACAGCGACTACGAGCCTCTCATCACCGCGTACACCACCCGTCCCGAGGGCATGTCTCTTGGTGAGTTTCACTCACATGTGATCTCCTTCGAACGGCGTCGCGAGTACAATGCTGCTCATCTCCATCTTCAGCATGGCGGCTCCTCCGTCAACTACGTCGCCCGGGACTCCAACGGCAACACCAACACCAACTCCAATCGGGGCAAGGGCAACTACCGTGGCAAGGGCCGCGGCAACTCTGGAGATCGCGGCAACTACAACAACAACCCTCGCGGCGGCGATCGCGGGAACCGCGGTGGTGGCGGCGCGCGTCAACAAGGCGACTTTGGTGGCAATCGTGGTGGTGACCGCAGTGACTACGGCGACCGCGGTGATAACCGCGTCCAGTGCCAACTCTGTCGTGGCCCTGGGCACTACGCCTGGGAGTGCGGCCAACGCTACAATCATGCGTTCCAACCGCAACAGTCTAAGATGGCTGGGCTTGCGGCTGCTTCTCCTCCTTCTATCCTAGGTGATCCGGCTTGGTTCACTGACACAGGCGCCACAGACCACATCACCGGTGATCTGGATCGCCTCACAGTCCGGGAGAAGTACCCAGGAAGAGATCACATCCACACAGCCGACGACTCAGGTTTGCACATAGCTCATCATGGTCATGTAATTCTTCCTACTCCCTCTGCCAATCTCAAACTTCGCAATATTTTTCATGTTCCTAATGCTGACAAGAACCTTCTTTCTGTCAATCGTCTTGCCGTTGATAATCATGCTTATCTAAAATATTACCCTACTCATTTTCTCATGAAGGATTTGATCACCAAGAGGGTTCTACTTCAAGGGAGATGTGAGAATGGGCTATACCCCATTTGGCCGTCATCCCATCATGCCCTGTCCTCGGTTCGGCTGTCAGCTGAAGATTGGCATGCTAGGCTTGGCCATCCATCCACCCAAGTCGTTCAACACATTTTATCATCCAATAAACTAGCCTCGTCTAGTCAGTCTATGACCCATGTGTGCAATGCATGTCAACAAGGCAAAGCACACCAGCTTCCTTTTCCTAGATCATCGAGTGTTTCTTCTTTCCCTTTAGAACTTATTTTTCGGATGTGTGGGGACCTACCAAAACATCTTCTGGTGGGTTTCAGTACTATGTTTCATTTATTGATGATTATAGTAAATTTGTGTGGATCTACCTTCTCAAGAGAAAATGTGATGTGTTTGAAGTTTTTTGTGACTTCCTTGCTCATGTTGAATGCCTTCTCTCTTGCAAGATTTTATGTGTTCAATAAGACTGGGGTGGGGAATACGAGAAGCTTAGCAACACGTTTTTTTGCCAACTTGGCATTATGCACCATGTCTCTTGCCCACACACACATCAGCAAAATGGTTCGGCCGAAAGGAAGCACCGTCACATTGTTGACATGGGACTTTCTTTACTTTCCCATGCATCCATGCCACTTCATTTTTGGGATGAGGCCTATCTCTCGGCTTGCTATCTAATCAATAGACTCCCTAGTCGTGTTATTGGAAATCTTAGTCCTATGGAAAAATTATTCCACACCAAACCAGACTACATGTCCCTACGTACGTTTGGTTGTGCGTGCTGGCCCAATATGCGTCCCTACAACACGCACAAGCTTGCCTTTAGATCTCACCAGTGTGTGTTTGTTGGCTATAGCATTCATCACAAAGGATATAAGTGTCTCCATCTACCCACGGCTCGTATCTATATCTCTAGGGATGTCACATTTGATGAAAAAGTTTTTCCGTTTGCCAACCCTTCAACCTCTCCCATACCACCCCGCGTTGCAGAACAAACCATCCTCTTATTTCCGCATGACCACATGAACTATGGTATATCTACTTTGTCAACTAATATGGATGCAGGATCCTCTTTGGCGCAAAAGATCCCAGGTGCGACACCCAATCCCGCGTACGAGGAAGATCTGGGCATGGGATCCGAAGTGGATCCGGCCTCGGATCAGGCGCAATCCCCGGACAGCAGCCCATCAGGTGGTTGTGGGGCGCCGTTGGCCCACCTGGCGCCTTCTGGCGGCCTGGTTACCCCATCGCCCGACCCGCCCTCTCCAGTGGCGGGGCCCGCCACGGGCCCGCTCCCTCTCTCCTCCGACCCGCCACAGGCAGGCGCCCACATGCCCGCTCGTCAGCTGGTGGGCCAGCCCTGTCCCGCGACAGGCGCGCCTGCGATGCCTGGTCCCTCCTTGGGATCGCTGCAGGATTCTCCTGCTGCACCTGCTGGCGACACGGGATCCCAGGAGGATCCGCTGCTATCTGCTGTGTCCGCAGGTGGCACGGGATCCCAGGCGGATCCGATTCCCTCTGCAGCTCCTGCCTCTGGATGTTCTGCGCCCGGAGCTGCCGCACCACCTGCACATACGATGGTGACACGCACACGCGATCACACTCGCAAAGCTATGCAACGTACTGACGGCACCATTAACTATGACCCGTCTAAACGTGCCTTTCTGGTCTGCCGGGTGTCGTGGTTCTAAGCCTGACAGTAGAGTGGGGGTAGGTATGGAGAGGCAAGGTCCTAGCTATGGAGAGGTTGTAAACACAAGGGATGTACGAGTTCAGGCCCTTCTCGGAAGAAGTAATAGCCCTACGTCTCGGAGCCCGGAGGCGGTCGAGTGGATTATGAGTATATGAGTTACAAGATGCCGAACCCTTCTGCCTGTGGAGGGGGGTGGCTTATATAGAGTGCGCCAGGACCCCAGCCAGCCCACGTAGGAGAGGGTTTAAGGTGAGTTAAGTCTGGGGTGTTACTAGTAACGCCCCACATAAAGTGTCTTTACTATCATAAAGTCTACTTGATTACAGGCCGTTGCAGTGCAGAGTGCCTCTTGACTTTCCGGTGGTCGAGTGAGTCTTCGTGGTCGAGTCCTTCAAGTCAGTCGAGTGTGTCCCTCGTTGGTCGACTGGAAGGTGACTTCTTCTAAGGGTGTCCTTGGGTAAGGTATTTAGATCAGGTCTATGACCCTACCCTAGGTACATAACCCCATCATTAGCCCCCGAATGGATTGAGACTTCGAGTGAGGAAGGAGTTGATGTTGTTTCCGATTAACCTTTGCGCTCTGGTCGTGCGTTGTCCTGGACAAAAGAATCTCTTCGTCGACAAGGAGCAACTTGTCTTCAGTCGACTCGATCCATTCTATTTTTGCGTCGAGTGATCTTTCGGGCTTCGACGATCTCCGAGCGACGGATCGCCGGAAACACCGCGTCTGACAGACTGATTTGCTGTTCGCGGATTCCGCGGGATGCGAAATTTGGGGACGCGCGCGAAGCGGGGCGGACCGCGGCGTTCGGATGGGACGGGGCATAGACGCCTCGATCTCCGCGCCACTTTTTTCGCCACGTATCCCGTCTACATAACTGCTCCCAGATATGATTAGATCGACCGGGCCCACCTGTCATCCACTCGGAAGGGACCTTATAAATGTGCCCGGCGAGGATTTCTGTGCTGCGCCTCAGCATTCTCTCCCTCTCTCTGCTTCCTTCTTCCCCACCCAGCGTGCTCGCTCTTGCCCCCGCACCACTTCCCTTCGCGCATCTCGCCGGCGACCATGGCCAAGGAGAAGACGGCGGCGCTGGAGCGTGCAAAGAAGGCGTCGGCGTCGGAGAAGGCAAAGGGGAGATCCACCAGCCGCGGAGGGTCCTCGTCCAGATCCCGCCTGCCGAAGGGCTGGGTCCAAGGAGACTGGATCCAGTCGACCATCATAGAGAATGACCTCCTCGACATGGCCAACGAGGGCTTGATCCCTCATGGAGCTGCGAGGCTTCCGGGGAAGGAGTGGCAGCCCCAGCCAGAAGAGGGTGAGTGTGTGCTTTTGGCCACCCATGTTGATCGTGGGTTTTCCTTGCCGCCGAGTGTTTACTTCCGTGGCTTCTTGAATTTCTTCGGAGCGCAGCTCCACCACTTTACCCCAAACTCAATTGCCTATCTTGCTGCGTTCGTGTCCATGTGTGAGGGTTTCTTGGGCTGTCAACCGCACTGGGGTTTGTTCAAACATATATTCACGTGTCGCTCTCAGACCGTGAAGAAGGCGAGCCCAGGTGATGAGAGAACCCGAGTCGTCCAAATGTGTGGGGGTCTGGGGATCCAGGTGAGGAATAAGAGCACCTTCCCGCCCATGACTTTTCCCGAGTCAGTAAGAGGTTGGCAGTCGACCTGGTTCTACTGCCGGGACCAGTCGACGCCAGGGCAGTCGAGTGGACTCCCACAGTTTACCATGGACCGAGTGAACAAGCCCTCCTCTCTGAAGTTGATTCCGGAGGAGAAAGCCGATGTGAAGATGTTGATGGAGCGCGTGGTGCAGTTGGTTCGGGAGGGAGTGACAGGCATGGACCTCTTGGAGGTCTTCCTCAGGCGTCGCATCCAGCCTCTTCAGTTCCGGAGCCACTGCATGTGGTTGTACTGTGGGACCGAAGACGAGACTCGAGTCCATCCAGAAGCAGTCGACGATGTCACTCTGGAAAGATGGATGGTAGCCGTTACCGGAAACAAGGACAACCCACGCGGAGCCAGAAGGATTCCTCCACTCGACCACAACAGCGATCCAAACAAGGTACATTTGCTCTGCCCTCCACTGCATTCTTGTCGCATTCATTTCTGTTTATCCTGCCGACTGGTCGACTGATCCTTGTCTTGATATCTGCAAGGCTCTCACCGAGCTGTACTCGATGCCCAATGGGGCACAAACTCCGACTGAGGAGGGTGAGGCGAGCGGGGGTGAGAGCCAGGAAGAGGAGGAGTGGGACTCGGACGTTGCAGGGGATGACGACGACGATGATGATGACGACGGCGATGACGATGACGTTGAAGACGAGGAGGAAGAAGAGGAGGAGGTCGTACCACCGCGCTCGGAAAGGCGGTCGAAGCTTGTCCACGACCCTTCATCCGAACGTGGTAAGGGGATCGCGACCACCACTCAGTCGACCAAGCGCCCTCGGACCATCTCTCCGGTGCCGACTGAAAAGGCGCCGAAGCAGCCCAGGGCGGCCTCGTCGAAGTCGATCAAGCTCCTGCCGAAGATGAAAGTGTCCATCCCCACCATTTCAGGGTAACCGTGCTGCTTAAGTCTTCTTGTTTTGTGTGAACTTTGTCTCTGGCCGACGCTGAAGTTAGTCGACTGATCCTTTGGAGTTGCAGTGCTGCTACTTCTGAAACCTCGGCCCGGGCTGATGACCACGAGATGGAGGACGCAGCGACTTCGAACCCAGGTACTGTATTCTTAACGTCGTTCTTAGTCGACTGACTCGCGATCTCTGATCCTGATTCTTCTCCGCAGCTCCACCCAATACTGTTATCAATCTTCCTGATGATGATGAGGACAAAGAGCCGCTGAAGCGCAGGAGGAGTCGGAAAGCGTCCGCCAGTAAGGTGCCTCAGGATGTGACGGCGCCTGAGATTCTGACTGTGGAGGAAGAGAACACCACTCGACATACGGTGTCCTTCGCAAATCCACTGACGAGTGCTCAGCAGCCCTCCCTCTTCACGACGCACCACGTCCCAGAGGACCAAGCTGGCGCAGCGAAGGAGGCGATACGCCAGGCGGGAATCATGATGGAGCAGCTGAAGACCATCCGGGACGCGAGCCAGGCAGCTTATGACGCCAGTTCTGCCCTCCAAAGCAATGTTCAGGTCAGTCGACTACCGTTTGCTCTGTTGGATATGCTGCCAAAAACTTTTCCTTTCCGGAATTTATAGTAGTCACCCACTGGGTGTTGTCGATTGAGCTCCGTATTAGCGGGGGCACGCTGAGTGCACCCGCTGGGTGTAGTCCCCAAGGCTAAGGTCGACTGCTGGCAGTCGGCCTTAGGCTTTATGATGTCAATTTTTCTGTCAGTCGACTATGTCGACTGGATTTCACAAACCGGTGGGGGCACGCTGAGTGCACCCACTGGGTGTAGTCCCCGAGACTGTGGTCGACTGCTTGCAGTTGATCACAGTCTTAGAGAATGCATCTCTTTTTTTTTGAGGTCGACTGGTCGACTTTGTCTTCAACAGGATTAGTGGGGGCACGCTGAGTGCACCCACTGGGTGTAGTCCCCGAGACTACGGTCGAATGCTTGTATTCGGCTGTAGTCTTAGAAACGTGTGTTTTTTCCTTTTTCACTCGGAAGTGAATTATACTTGACATTTTTGTCGATTGATTCTTCGCAGAACTCTTGTGATCTTGTGGCTCGCTACTCGGAGCTGGAACACAAGCATACTCAAGTCGAGCTGAGCTTGAAGCTGGTTCAGGAGAAGCTGACAAAGGCAAAGGAGGAGACCGAAGGTATGTTTGGTGAGACCCTGACGACTGCTTTTCCCCTTGCTTGTTTCAAAATCTGATCTTGCTGTAACTTGCAGGTAAGGTAAGGGAGGCCCAACAGAAGAAAGACCTTGAGCTAGCTGAGAAGATCAAGCTTGCTGACGAGAAGTTAGCTTCAGTCACCAAGCTTGAATAAGACAATACCAATCTGAAAGCTGCTCTTGGGATTGCTAACAAGGAGGTCAGTCGACTAAAAACTGATAAAGCTGCCCTGACCGACCAATTCAGCAAATTGACTGAGAAGAAAACTGAACTGGAGGCCTTCCTGAGTGGCCTTGCCAAGAAGCTGTTTCTCATGCTTGAAGGTAAACCTCTATGTTTGGCAAACATTTCCAATAGTGGCTTTTTCCATTCGACCATCCCCTTGACTTAGTGATCACCCTTGCAGAATTTTGTCAAAACTTTAAAGAAGAAACTAGCCGGCTGGAGCCAAACCTCGACCCCGTCAATTCTCCGGTGAACGATGAAGTTGCCATGGATGTTCTCCGACTGGAGTCCCGTGTTGCAGCTGTCGTGGACTATCTCGCAAGGCTGAAGGCCGCCACATCTCGCATCGACTCGACACTCTGGCCTGAGGAGACACTTCAGAATGATCTTGAGTCGCTGATGGCCCGGTTGAACACGATCCCTGGTCGAGTGCAGGAATGGAAGAAGTCCTCGGCTCGGTGTGGTGCAGATGTTGCTCTGTGTCTTGCCCGAGTCCACTGTAAGGATGCACGAGAAGAGAAGCTGGCGGCTCTTCGGGTGGCCAACACCAAGAAACACGACTTCAGGTCCTTTATGGAAACTTTCCTTGCAGCTGCCACTCGGATCGCCGACGGGATCGACCTTGATGAATTCGTTGCACCTTCTAGCCCTCCACAGGAGGGGTAAAAAACTTCTTCTGGCTCGACGCTTTAAATTTGCCTCGGTATGCCGAGTGGAATTGTAACCGGTAAACCTTAACAGGCTTAACGCCTGAGCACTCTCGGTTCCTTTAGATATCGATTCAAACTTGAATTTGGTGCTTGAATACGATTGCTTTTGGCTCGAAATGTCTTTTGCAGGTTCAAAGCAAGGCGCCTTTATTGCAATCGACTTATTCTTCAGTCCACTTAGGCGAGCACTGGGCCGCAGCTAAGCCCCCGAGTGAAAGTCTGGCTTACCACTCGGTAGGATTTTGATAACTTAGGCGAGTGCTTGGACTGCAGCTAAGCCCCCGAGTGAGAGGGTTGCTCTTCACTCGGTAGGATTTTTATAACTTAGGCGAGCACAGGGCTGCAGCTAAGCCTCCAAGTGAGAGGGTTGCTCTTGCACTCGGTAGGATTTTGATAAACTTAGGCGAGTACTTGGGCTGCAGCTAAGCCTCCGAGTGAGAGGGTCGCTCTCCACTCAGTAGGATTTTTATAACTTAGGCGAGTGCTTGGACTGCAGCTAAGCCCCCGAGTGAGAGGGTTGCTCTTCACTCGGTAGGATTTTTATAACTTAGGCGAGCACA
>NC_041381.1:580552467-580564971 GCF_002162155.2 Triticum dicoccoides | reverse complement strand
TAGGATTTTGATAAACTTAGGCGAGCACAGGGCTGCAGCTAAGCCTCCGAGTGAGAGGGTTGCTCTTCACTCGGTAGGATTTTGATAAACTTAGGCGAGCACAGGGCTGCAGCTAAGCCCCCGAGTGAGAGGGTTGCTCTTCACTCGGTAGGATTTTGATAAACTTAGGCGAGTCCTTGGACTGCAGCTAAGCCTCCGAGTGAGAGGGTCGCTCTCCACTCGGTAGGATTTTTATAACTTAGGCGAGTGCTTGGACTGCAGCTAAGCCCCCGAGTGAGAGGGTTGCTCTTCACTCGGTAGGATTTTGATAAACTTAGGCGAGTCCTTGGACTGCAGCTAAGCCTCCGAGTGAGAGGCTGGCTCACCACTCGGTAGGATTTTGATAAACTTAGGCGAAACGGATTCGCGGCTAAGCCTCCGAGTGAGAGGCTGGCTCACCACTCGGTAGGATTTTTACAAACTTAGGCGAAACGGATTCGCGGCTAAGTCACCCACTGAGAGGGAATTTTATGTGGATAAAAATAAAAAGTGACAGCAAGTATGGAGGGACTATGACACTATTATTTTGAGGTCCATGAATTACAAAAGTACTTTATTGCAACTCATCCGAGTGATAAAACTTAAGTGTAGAATGGGCGGAGTAGCTCCGCGTTCCAAGCTCGGGGTTCGTCGATATTATGCTCGACGTTGTAAAGACGGTACGCCCCGTTGTGGAGGACCTTGGTGACGATGAAGGGGCCTTCCCAAGAAGGAGCAAGCTTGTGTGGTTTGTGCTGATCCACTCGGAGAACCAAATCCCCTTCCTGGAAGGCTCGACCTCTCACATTTCTGGCGTGGAAACGACGCAAATCTTGTTGGTAGATGGTCGACCGGATCAGAGCCATCTCCCTTTCTTCCTCTAAAAGGTCGACTGCGTCCTGCCGCGCTTGTTCAGCCTCTGCTTCGTTGTAGATTTCAACTTGAGGAGCATTGTGGAGAAGATCACTCGGCAGGACTGCTTCAGCTCCGTAGACCAAGAAGAATGGAGTTCTTCCGGTCGACCGATTAGGTGTGGTCCGCAGTCCCCAAAGTACTGAGGGAAGTTCGTCGACCCAAGCTCCAGCTGCGTGTTTGAGATCACGCATCAGTCGAGGCTTCAATCCCTTAAGAATCAGTCCATTAGCTCGCTCTGCTTGTCCATTCGACTGCGGATGGGCGACTGAAGCGTAGTCGACCCGTGTGCCTTGGGAGCTGCAGAAATCTCTGAATTCCTCCGAGTCAAAGTTCGACCCATTATCCGTAATGATGCTGTGCGGGACTCCATATCTGAATATTAGTTCCCTGATGAAGCTAACAGCAGTACCGGTGTCAAGGCTCTTGATTGGTTTAGCCTCGATCCACTTGGTGAACTTGTCGACTGCCACCAGTACATGCGTGAAGCCATTTCGTCCTGTCCTCAAAGGACCGACCATGTCCAGTCCCCATACTGCGAAAGGCCAGACGAGTGGGATGGTCTTCAGAGCTGACGCAGGCTTGTGCGACATATTCGAGTAGAACTGACATCCCTCGCACTTATCCACTATCTCTTTTGCCATCTCATTCGCCTTTGGCCAGTAAAATCCGGCTCGGTATGCTTTGGCCACAATGGTCCAAGAGGACGCATGATGACCGCAGGTCCCCGAGTGGATATCATTGAGGATAAGTCGACCTTCTTCTGGTGTTATGCACTTCTGACCAACTCCAGTCGCGCTTTCTCTGTATAATTGTCCTTTGATTACGGTAAAGGCCTTAGATCGACGGACGATCTATCGAGCCTCTTCCTCATCCTCCGGAAGCTCTTTTCTCAGGATATACGCGACATATGGAACTGTCCAGTCAGGAATGACCACTAAGACCTCCATGATCAAGTCGACCACCGCTGGGACTTCGACCTCAGTCGGATCTGTGGCACTCTTGGGCTGCGGAGTTTCTTCGGTGAAAGGATCTTCTTTGACTGACGGAGTGTGTATATGCTCCAAGAACACACCACTCGGAATGGCTTCTCTCTTGGAACCTATCTTTGCTAGATCATCAGCTGCTTGATTTTTCAGTCGGGGTATATGGTGGAGTTCCAACCCCTCGAACTTCTTTTCCAGCTTCCTCACTGCACTGCAGTATCCAGTCATGGCTGGGCTTCTCACGTCCCACTCTTTCATCACCTGATTGACCACTAAATCCGAGTCGCCATAGACCATCAGGCGACGGACGCCGAGTGAAATGGCCATGCGCAACCCATATAAGAGGGCCTCATATTCTGCCTCATTGTTGGAGGAATCAAAGTGAATCTGGAGCACATATCTGAGCTTATCTCCTCTGGGGGAAACCAGGACAACCCCAGCACCGGAACCATTCAACATCTTAGAGCCATCAAAGAACATGGTCCAATGCTCCGAGTGAACTTCAGTCGGCTGCTATTGTTCAATCCACTCGGCGAGGAAGTCTGCTATTGCCTGGGACTTAATGGCTTTCTTTGCTTCAAACTTGATATCAAGGGGAAGAAGTTCAATCGCCCATTTGGCCACTCGACCAATTGCATCCCTGTTGTGCAAAATCTCTGATAATGGAGCGTCACTGACGACTGTGATGGAATGATCAGAGAAATAATGAGCAACCTTCTTTGTGGTCATGTATATTCCATATACAAGCTTCTGATAATGAGGATATCTCTGCTTGGATGGAGTCAAGACTTCAGACAAATAATACACTGGGCGCTGAACTTTGAGGGCTTTTCCTTCTTCTTCCCGCTCGACCGTTAGCACAGTACTGACGACTTGTCCTGTGGCTGCGATATAGAGCAACAAAGGCTCTTTGCTGATTGGAGCAGCAAGCACCGGCTGGGTGGAGAGCAGAGCTTTTAGCTCGGCAAACGCTGCATCAGCTTCTGGAGTCCACTCGAACTTGTCTGTCTTCTTCATCAGTCGGTAAAGAGGCAATGCCTTTTCACCGAGCCGTGAGATGAATCGACTTAATGCGGCCAAGCATCCAGTAAGCTTCTGGACATCGTGCACTCGCACAGGGCGTTTCATTCGGAGAATAGTGCCAATCTTCTCTGGGTTAGCGTCGATTCCCCGTTCGGAAACGAGAAAACCGAGTAACTTGCCACCAGGAACTCCAAATGTGCACTTCGATGGATTGAGCTTGATATCATACCTTCTGAGGTTGGCAAATGTTTCGGCGAGGTCAGCGAGCAGGTCGGAACCTTTTCGTGACTTGACAACAATATCATCCATATAAGCTTCCACATTCTGACTGATTTGAGTGAGTAGACACTTTTGAATCATTCGCATGAATGTGGCTCCGGCATTCTTGAGGCCGAATGGCATGGTGATATAGCAGAAGCACCCGAATGGAGTGATGAATGCTGTTTTTACCTCGTCGGGTCCGTACAGACGGATCTGGTGGTACCCGGAGTAGGCATCTAAAAAAGATAGCCTCTCACATCCCGCGGTCGAGTCAACAATTTGATCTATGCGAGGGAGAGGAAAATGATCTTTCGGGCAGGCCCGGTTGATGTGCTTGAAATCAATGCACATTCGGAGCGACTTGTCCTTCTTAGGAACCATGACGACATTAGCGAGCCACTCGGAGTGGTATATCTCTCGGATAAATCCTGCCGCCAACAGTCGAGCCACTTCTTCACCAATGGCTTTTCTCTTCTGGACGGCGGACCGCCGAAGATGCTCTTTGACTGGTTTGGCAGATGAGTCGACTCTTAGGCGATGCTCAGCCAGTCCCCTGGGAACACCTGGCATGTCAGCGGGCTTCCATGCAAAAATGTCCCAGTTCTCACGGAGGAACTGGATGAGCGCTTCTTCCTATTTTGGGTCGAGTGTTGTGGAGATGCGGGTCGGAGCTGCTTTGGGGTCGGTCGGGTGAATGTGAACAGGCTTCGTCTCACCGGACGACTGGAATGCAGACTCTGTGGCGGGCTTCTTGGATCGCAGCAAGTCACTCGGATCTGCGTTTTGCTTGTATTCTTCGAACTCGACCGCTGTCACCTAGGAATCGGCGATCTTGGAGCCCTTCTGAAAGCACTCTTCTGCCTTTTTCCGATCACCGGTGACAGTGATCACTCCTTTGGGGCCGGGCATCTTCAATTTGAGGTACACGTAGCATGGTCGAGCCATGAACCGTGCGTAAGCTGGTCTCCCCAAAATGGCATGATATGCACTCTGAAAATCCACGACCTCAAACGTCAACTTTTCTTTGCGAAAATGCTTCGAATCACCAAACACCACGTCCAAAGCTATCTGGCCGAGTGACTCGGCCTTCTTCCCTGGTATAACTCCATGAAAGCTCATGTTACTAGTGCTCAGTCGGGACATGGGAATGCCCATACCTTTCAATGTGTCTGCATACAATAAGTTCAGTCCACTTCCACCATCCATCAGCACCTTTGTCAGTCGAGTGCCTTCGACAACTGGATCGACCACCAAAGCTTGCCTCCCAGGGGTGGCAATATGAGTCGGGTGATCAGATTGGTCGAATGTGATGGGTGTTTGAGACCACTTCAGATAATTTGCTTTTGCTGGGGCAACCATGTTCACCTCTCGGTTAATCACTTTCAGTCGACTTCTGCTTTCCACATCTGCAAAGATCATCAGAGTGGAGTTGATATGCGGATATCCTCCCTCACTGTCCTCCTTGTCTTCGGCCTTGTCCGACTCCTTCTCCTTGTCCTTAGACTGTTTTCCCTGAAACTGCTGGATCAGGAGTCGACATTGGCGAGTGGTGTGCTTCGGGTAGATGATATTCCCCTCTTCGTCTTTCTTCGTATGGATGTGACATGGCATATCCATTACGTCGTTCCCTTCTTTATCCTTTACCTTCTTGGGGCTCCAGGATCCTTTTGGTTTCCCCTTAAACTTTCCTTGAGTCACGGCCAGAGCCTCTCCAGGAGCTGCCGGTTCAGCCTTCCGCTTCTGTTTCCGACTGGTGTTTCCTTTTTCCGACTGACTCGGCTTGTGCTTGCCGCTTCGGAGTCGGTCTTCTTCTTCGCCGTTGGCGTACTTGGTAGCAATCTCCATCATCCGACTCAAGGTCATGTCACCGGTTCGACCAAACTTCAAACTCAGTTCTCTGTTCTTGACGCCATCTTTGAAGGCGCAGACTGCCTGATGATCGGACACATTCTCCACAGTGTGGTGAAAAGTGATCCAGCTCTGAATATACTCTCTGAGAGTCTCATTAGCCTTCTGCACGCAAACTTGCAACTCTGTCAATCCAGCTGGTCGCTTGCAAGTCCCTTCAAACGTTCTGATGAACACTCGGGACAAATCTTCCCAAGTGTAAATGCTGCTAGGAGGTAATTGAGTCAACCACGCCCTGGCAGAACCTTCCAGCATGAGGGGCAAATGCTTCATGGCCACCTCGTCATTCCCGCCACCAATCTGAACTGCCACTCGGTAGTCTTCAAGCCAAGTTTCAGGCTTAGACTCACCAGTGAACTTGCTGACTCCTGTTGCCAACCTGAAATTGGGAGGGATAACTGCGGCTCTGATGGCTCTGCTGAAACATTCAGGACCAGAAACATGCGCTCGACTACTTGTGGGTGCATCTCTGTCGAGTCCACCTCGATGGGCTCTGTTTCGGTCGACCATACCTTGCACGATAATGGATCGCGCATCGAAGCCTGGTTCTCTGGGGTCGACTGGAATCCTTCGCCCTGAACTGTACTGACGCCTGTCATCTTGCTGTTGAGGAGCGTAAGACCCACCCCTCGGAGGGGAGTTGGGCATTCGACGCCTATCATCTCGGTCGAGTCGGTCGCCATATTGATCTCGCCGATTCTCGCGCCCTTCACGCCGCGGAGGCGATCTAGGGCTGTGAGCCGACTGAACCGTATTCACAGTGACGGATCGACTGTGAATTCTGTTGCGCGACTGAGACACGGCCGAATTCTGATCTCCTGCTGCTCGGAGCAGATCCCTGATCTGCAGCAAACCTCTGCCAGCTTCCGACTGCGAAGGCTGGATGGACTCTGCTATACGGGTCGCAGCTGCTAAATTCTGAATTGGGGTTCGATATACCTGAGTCGGCGGGAAGAGTTGACGTCGACTGGTGTCGGGAACTCGTTGCCGCGCGCGCTCGTCGAGTGCTCGCTGAAGGTTCTCCAGTCGAGTGCGCTCGGCCAAATTGGCCAGACGCGCCTCCTCCAAGGCACGAGCCTCGGGGGTTTCTCCTGTGATGGGAGTACGCAGGGCATCCACGTTCCTGCGGCGAAGCTCCTCTCTTTGCAGAGAGTCGAGTGGCTCAGGCTGGTACTCTTCGTGGCGTCGTGCGGGGTCGCCTCCGTCACCTGATCCATCACCACGGGCGAAGCCAGGGGGACTGCGGGGCTCGTCGACCATCAAGATTTCGGCCGCTGGATCACTGCTACCGCACTCGGATGCAGTCTCTACGGAGCCAGTCGTCTGATCGAACAAGCCGTAGAGAGATTCGTTGGGCTCGATTGCCGCAACTTGGGTGTTGGCCGATTGGCGAGCCACCGCGTGCCTCACCCATCGCTGAAGCCTCGACCGGCCTGAGCGCTTGCGCTGGCGGGAGACCGGGAGGGCGGACGATAGAGGAGCCGACCGATACTGGGTCGACGGTTGCCGCAGCAGAACGCCGCGGACACATGCGCGAAAATGCGTCGCACCGCGGACGGGGAGCGCATCTACGTCGAGTGGAGCCTCCTGGAGCCACGCGGAGTCGTCGGCGATGAAGGTGAGAGTGCCGAGACGGATCTCTTGACCCTCGACCAAAACTCCAGCAGACACCATGATGAAAGTACTCGGAAGAATCGCAACTTCCCCACAAAATCGCTAAAACACCTGCCCCACGGTGGGCGCCAACTGTCGTGGTTCTAAGCCTGACAGTAGAGTGGGGGGTAGGTATGGAGAGGCAAGGTCCTAGCTATGGAGAGGTTGTAAACACAAGGGATGTACGAGTTCAGGCCCTTCTCGGAAGAAGTAATAGCCCTACGTCTCGGAGCCCGAAGGCGGTCGAGTGGATTATGAGTATATGAGTTACAAGATGCCGAACCCTTCTGCCTGTGGAGGGGGGTGGCTTATATAGAGTGCGCCAGGACCCCAGCCAGCCCACGTAGGAGAGGGTTTAAGGTGAGTTAAGTCTGGGGTGTTACTGGTAACGCCCCACATAAAGTGTCTTTACTATCATAAAGTCTACTTGATTACAGGCCGTTGCAGTGCAGAGTGCCTCTTGACTTTCCGGTGGTCGAGTGAGTCTTCGTGGTCGAGTCCTTCAAGTCAGTCGAGTGTGTCCCTCGTTGGTCGACTGGAAGGTGACTTCTTCTAAGGGTGTCCTTGGGTAAGGTATTTAGATCAGGTCTATGACCCTACCCTAGGTACATAACCCCATCACCGGGAACCCCGTGATCATCGTGAAGCCCTGGCATCTCCAGCTTGGCGTGCCGCTATGCAGTCTGAGCTTGATGCACTTCGTCACAATGGTACGTGGACTTTAGTTTCACCAGCACCTCATGTTAATGTCATTGACTGCAAATGGGTTTTTAAAATCAAGTACAAGGCTGATGGTACTGTTGATCGTCACAAGGCATGTCTTGTTGCCAAGGGGTTCAAACAACGCTATGGTCTTGACTATGATGATACGTTCAACCCAGTTGTCAAGCCAGTCACGGTCCGTTTGGTGCTTTCCATTGCTGTTTCACGTGGTTGGTGTCTGCGGCAGTTGGATGTTCAGAATGCTTTCCTTCATGGAGTTCTCCAGGAGCAGGTATATATGCGGCAACCCCCTGGATTTGTGGATCCCAATGCTCCTCGGGCTCTGTGCAAGCTGCAGAAAGCTATCTATGGACTCAAACAGGCACCTAGGGCCTGGTACTCTCGGCTTAGCTCTCGACTGCTTCAGCTTGGTTTTGTGGCATCCAAAGCAGACACGTCCTTGCTTATTTTTCATCGTGCCAGTGTCACCATGTTCATGCTTGTCTATGTTGATGACATTATTGTGGCCAGCTCCTCACCTACTGCCACGACAAAGTTGCTTGCTGATCTCCATGCCACCTTTGCTCTCAAGGATCTTGGTCCCTTGCATTTCTTTCTTGGAGTTGAGGTGAGATCGTCGCCACAGGGGATTATGCTTTCACAACAGAAGTACATTGGTGACATTCTTCATCGTGCCAACATGGAGCATTGTAAGGTCTCCACCACTCCCATGTCCTCCAGTGAGAAGATCAACAAGGATTGTGGGGTACTTCTCTCTCCGGATGACAGCACTCAATACCGTAGCCTGGTTGGTGCTCTTCAGTATCTAACACTGACTCGGCCAGGTATTTCCTCTGCTGTAAATCGTGTCTGCCAGTTTCTCCATGCACCAACCACTGTACATCTGTCAGCTGCTAAACGGATTTTGAGGTACTTGAAGTACAGTTAAACTGTATATAGTTAGGATATAGGAGTCTGTTAATATTGTACTTATCTCCTGTAACCAACTGTATCTTGTGCCCTAGCTGCACTCTATAAATACATCCTGAGGCCATCGGTTCAGGTGCACCGATCCAATCTCTCTCTCTCTCTCTCTCGTTTCACACAGCTTCGTCGGCGCACTGCACGTGCACGGGCTCCGGAAGGCGCAAGTCCATGGAGACATGGTACCCGGGCCATGGCTTCGCTGCCATGCCCTGCAGCGCGGTGCTCACTTGATCCATGCGGCCCCGCGTGTGGCACTCGAGCCGGAGGATGCCGACGTCGGCGATCAACTTGAGACGCATGGTCCCCGGCGGGATGCCCACGTTCGAGACCAGCCTGGACCAGAGGGCCTGGAGCTCACTGCTGTGGTGGGCGGGGTATATCAGCGGCACCAGCGACGATCCGGCCCACTAGAGCGAGCCCGCCGCGTCGCCGGCCGGTGGGACGGCGAAGCGGAGATAGTGCAGCTTCGTTTCCTTGGACACCTCCAGCTCCAGGCCGTCGGGCGCCGGCTCGAACTCGGTGTAGCGGTAGAGCACCAAGATCTCCTTGTCCTTGCCTCCTCCTTGTTCTTTGCTGCTGGTGGCCGGGCGATCAGGCGGCGGCACCACGACGGCGACGCCCAGGAAGCCGGCCGTGTTCCCCGCGGAGGCGAACCGCGGCGCCGGGCCAAGGAATCGCCCTTCGGGTACGTACAACCTCTGGAGCAGCTGCGGCCCGTCCCTGACGCCACTCGCCCTGGCCGCTACCACTCGATAGATCTTCAGCGGCACGTCGTCGTCGTCGTCGCTGTCCTCCTCATGTTAGCTGCCGTCCTCCTCGCCGTCCTTGTCAACCTCATGGTAGATTTTGTCCTCCTCGCCGTCGTCGTCCGACTTCCTGCTCTCCTCCTCTTCCTCCGTGTCGCCCGCCAAATCTAAAGGCCGCGCGAGCGAAAGGACGTGGCCCTGAGCGGCGGCGGAGTCGCCCATCGATCTACCGTGGCCGGGCTTCTAGATCGGTCGATCGAAAGCCAGCGACGCGAGCAGAGCACGAGATCGAACTTGTAGTTGACACAATAAAATATGGGTCGCGCTAACTGCCACACGTATGGCAGGAAGGGAGACGTACCACACGTCTCTAATGTAAACAGATTGCCACGTCATCGCATGCATGCATGCAGGAATCTTTTTAGATTTTCATTTTTTAAAATATTTTATCTCTTAAACGAAAAATCCGATTGAAAATCCGTTTTCACCATTAAATCCGTCGCGATGAGATCTTCGAAACTAGATCCCATGTTGATATGTTTTGATGAAAAAAAATTGGATTAAAAGTTGCCATGTCTATTGCATATGAATTGCCATGATGTTTACACTGAAGTTGCCATGATATGTTTCAGTTATTTTCTTCTACATTTAAAAGTAAATTTTGACATTTATAAAACGGGGAATTAAGAAACTAGACTTGCCATGAACCATAAACTAAAATTGCCATGATACATGAACGTAAAATTGCCATGGTTCATACAAAAAATAATTTTCATGGTCAAAGTACTGGAGTTGCCATCATCAAAATACTAAAATTGCCATGATCTACAAACTAAAATTGCCACATGGCAACTTTAGTTTAAGCCATATGGCAACTGCAGTGTAAACATCGTGGCAACTTCTGGCAAAAAAAATTCGTCGAAACATATCAATATGGGGTCTAGTTTTGAAGATCTCGTCGAGACGGATTTAATGGTGAAAACGGATTTTTAGTTCGCTTTTTTATTTAGGAGATACAACATTTTTAAGCCGAAAACCAAAAAAAAAAATTCTGCTGATGTCATCTATTCATACATGGCAAAATGAGTAGTGATGGAGGCGTGTGGGCGATGTGCAAACGCCCACATATGTGGACGTTAACATTTCCGTAAAATATTGAGTGGAAAGGCTGTGGGACTATGGATGTGAGTATCACTATTTTAATACAGGTGGGTTTCACTTTGCATGGCCGTTCGGTGATACGTATGGATTTGTGCGTATTTTCGTCTAGCCACGCCTCCGGCCAAGGAAATTGATGCACGTGTCTGCATGTTCAGATTCTTGTAGTACTCCCTCCTTTCTTTTTAGTTGGCATATAAGAATCGGTCAAAGTCAAACTTACAAAGTTTGACTAGCTTTGTAGGAAAAGATACCAACATCCACGATATGAAATTAACTTTATTAGATGAATGATGAAATTAATTTTCATGACATATAACTTTAGTATTGTAGATGATGATATTTTTTCTATAATGTTAGCCAAACTTTATAAAATTTGACTTTGACCAAATCTTATATGCAGACTAAAAAGAAATGGAGGGAGTATGTCTAAGGGCCTATTCGTTTCAGTTGCGCTTGGATTTTAATCACATGTGGATTCACTTTAGTAGCTTCGCCACCGAAGTATTTGTGGTGCTTCAAAAAAAATGCACTAAAAATGGTCCAAATGCAGATCCAGCTTCACTGGCAAAGCTGATTCCAAATAGTTGTTTGTTTCAGATTCTAGATTCGGCTTCACTGCCAAAGCTGAATCTGGTTGCAGAATCGGAAACAAACAAGGCCTAACTTGTATACGTTTCTGCTAGTTTAAGTGGAAAAAGAAATCTGGTCACTTATTTCAAACCTTATTTGCACAGTGAGGAACTATTTATTTTCCATCTTCAAATATTCAAAAAAGCTATGCACTACTTTTTAGTTTTGTTGTTATGCACTTTTGGGATAGTGGTATATGAGTGGGCTTTGCTTGGAACCACACGACGGAGTAGTAGTGCGCATCAATGCGATGATGATGGGACGGGGTGCCTGATCAATGGGTCCTGTAGAGTGGGAGAGGCTGTGGTGGACGAAATATAAAGAGACACCCACACTATTTAGAAAAATCAACTTCCTAGAAATTCTAGTTTATCACATTTTCGCACAATATGTACTCCAATATACTAGTTGCATATGTATTTAAAGTTTACCCCTGCCTCGTCACATCCCCTTCCATTTACCCCACACCACATCGCATTCTTCGTCCAGCCATCCCGACTTTATTCTTCCCCACATTGTAAACGACACGTCAATTGTTTGAGGAATAAAGTTTAGGCTTTGTTTGCTTTCCAGGTAAATAGAATCCTGGGCACCAATTCCTCAGCATGGTTTTTCCGTGTGCATGTGGTATCCCTCCCACCATGGGGAAGATGTTCCCACTATACGTGGTGTCCAGATGGTAACAAGTGGAGGTAAGGAAATCCCTCACATGCTAGTACAAATATTTCACATTAACCAGACAAACATCATATGTACCACAAACTAAAAAGAAACTCACAATCTTTCATAAAAGAGTTCAGAATTCACATAAACCAGAAGTTTGAAAAATATTACAACTAATATACATAACTTCGCCAAGATCTGAATATCCGTCCGTGCGCCTAAACCATTTCCGTGTGCCGGCTTAAAAGCAATCATTACAACCGGCATTAATGCATAGCTGTTCAAGTATGTTTGCTACCAGCAATTCTAAATGATGAGGTTGTGACGTCCGAGGTAGAGACACTTTCACTGGTGGAAAAAAGGCCTTTGGTCGCGGTTCGCAACTGCCATTAGTCACGGTTGCGCAACCGCGACCGAACGGGCGCGACTAAAGGCCCCCCCTTTAGTCGCGGTTGCTTAAGAACCGCGACTAAAGGCCCGTCCACGTGGGCGCCAGGTGGCCGTCGGGGCGGAGGACCTTTAGTCGCGGTTCTTCTGGCCAACCGCGACTAAAGGCCGCCGCAGGTTTAGGGTTTTAGCCCCCCCCCCCCCTAAACCTGTTTTCTGTTTAATTTGTATTGTTTTATTTCTTTTGTGCTTTATTTTAATTTTGAAGGAGTTTCATATATTCTACGGTACTACATACATGCATATGAATGTACAATTTCAAATAAATTTGAAATTAGAACCAAAAAGAATTCAAGAGGAATATACAATATATATTCAATATCATCGGATGACCATATACAATTTTGAACAAGTTTCCATACATGATTTAATGCATATAAAGTTCTACGTCCTCGTAATAGTGTTCT
>NC_041381.1:580538742-580551397 GCF_002162155.2 Triticum dicoccoides | reverse complement strand
AAACACTCACTCAAAATGGTAAGGAAATAGAATATCACTTTTGAGTTCCTGCTTTGTAAGAAAGTGCCACAGGTCTGCCTCCACGTCGGCGGGGTGACGCTCCAACACATGTCCATTAACGATGTGTGGGTCAATGAACCCAACATCATGGATGTTCCTTACTCTGCATTTCTTAATCTTCATTCTGCATGTATAATAGCGGACACAACAATATAGTTAGGACATATATATAGTGCAGGCAATATGAACGAGATGGGGTAGAAATTAATAAATCACTTACAGAACGTAGCAACTGATGATAGATTTATCGAGCTCGCGCAGATTGAAAAGCTGGAACAATTCACTCAGTTCAATTTGTACATAGTAATGTTTGAAGTGATGCTCATGTCTAACTTCCGCATAAATATATTCTTTGGCGTTTTTATTTTTTATGTAACCCTTGTACCATTTCAGCAGACCTTTCATTTGTGGAGGTAGATCCTTTTCCTGCGCAGGCTCGACGAGAGGCCCATTCTTGACATATGTAATTACTACCTCCTTCACTGGCGCCTCATCAAGGCCTAACAGTTCACGAAGAGTAATACCTAAGTTGGCCGCTTGTTCTCTGACACTCGTTACAGTCAATCCCTGTGCTGCCGCAGCTTGTATGATCTCGGGGGCATCCGGACAGAAGGCTTCCACTATAAGCGGGGCAATCGATTGTTTACTTTGTTCCCCGAGCTGGGCAACTTGTTTCCCGCTTTTTTTACTTTCGGCCTTCTCCCGCTCTTTGTTCTCCTTGAACATGAGTGCCTGCCTGCGAAGTTCACGTGCATAGTTGTTAGGCAGATTCTTCGCGGCTTGGGACGGTGTGCTCAAAAATGACTTAGCCCACTTCTTTTGCTCATCAGAAAATACTGGCTTGGGCTCGGGCTCTCTTTTCTTCTTGCAGTCCGCCTTCCATTTCTCCAAATCAGCAGCCGCGGCCCCGTCGACTTCCTCGGCACTACGTTCCCAAGGCCTTGTGGGGAGAGGCTTCAGTGATGGCTCCGGTACCTTTGTGGTCTTAGGTACATAAGGGTCCGGGTTAATAATCCAGGACTGCTTCTGCTTCTTTGCCGGAGGTGGATTGGGGGGCGGCGTCTGATCACCCGCCGGACGAGGACTGGGGGGCGGCGGCTGATCACCCGCCGGACGTTGTGGACTGGGGGGCGGCGTCGGCTGACGTGACGGAGGTGTAGGTGAACCGCCACCACCACCACCACCACCACCACCGCCACCGCCACCACCACCACCGTAGGGGGGTGGACTAGTTGTCCTTGGCGCCTCGCCTGGAAACTTGATAAACTTCTTTTGCCATAGAATGAAATGGCGCTTGACATCTCCAAGTCTTTTCTCCCCTTCAGGTGTAGCAATGTCAATCTCCAGGTCCTCAAACCCTTGGACTATGTCCTCCACCGTGACACGAGCATAGCCATCTTGAATGGGGTTGTTGTGGTGGAGTGCTCCAGGTAAACATGGTAAAGCACTGCCGATGGCTACCTTCATGGACATGTTCCCGATAGGATAATACAGATGACATTCTTTCATCTCCTTTATATCGTCCACGGGGTAGCGAGGAGGCTCCGGTGAAGTAATTTCGACCACCAGAGGCTCCGGTGCAGTAATTTCGACCACCAGAGGCTCCGGTGCAGTAATTTCGATCGTCGGTGCATCTGCACCAGCCGGTGGGGCCTCCGTGGAAGCCACGCTGCTTCTCCGCTGCTGGCTTCCGAGATCCGTTGGATGATCTTCATGCTGCACCCGAGCTGCATCTCTTTCGGCTACTAGTACACTCATGGTTTTCTTCATCACATCCATTTCCGATGCCAACCGCGCCACAACATCTGCTTCCCGATCCATCTTTCTCTTACGGCTTCTGTAACCGTACGGGTCATCGTTCTGGGGGAACCCTATTTTCCACGGAATGTGCCCCATGCCTCGTACACGTCCTCCGTGTTCAGGATTCCCGAGGGCTTTTGTCGGCGCGTCGTTCTCTCTGTTGAACTTGATCTTCCCCTGTTGAGCATCCCTCATTGCGTTAATAAGGGCTTGGGTGGGTTTAATTAATTTGCCCCGGTAAACACACTCCCCTGTCTCCGGGTTCAGCGTTCCCCCATGCCCGTACCACCAGCTTTTGGCCCTTGGGTCCCATCCCTCCGTACCTGGACGGATTCCTCGCGCCGTCAGCTCGTTCTCCATCTTCTCCATCCTAGGCACCCAAATGCGATACCCTCCTGGCCCCATAACATGATTGTACTCCTTCTTAGCCGCATTTTCCTTATTTTTTTTCGATATTTGAATGAACTGCTCCGATTTCTTTTGCTTCACAAATTCTGGCCAATCATGTTTCAGTTTCTCATATTGTCCTTTGAAATCCGGAGTCTTGTTCTGCTTGACAAAGTCATGGGCTAGATTTTGCTTGAATTTCCGGAATGCGTCGGCCATCTTATGAAGAGCGAACTGTTTGACTAGCCTCCTCCTCTCCTTGTTTTCCTCAATCTTGTTACCCTCCTCATCGAATTTGTTGTATTCCGGAGGTAGAACGAAATGTTCCATAAGCTTCTTGAAGCAATCTTTTTTTGTTCTCTTATCGACAAAAGTGAAACCATCAATTCGTGCCTTCTTTGGCTCATTCCACTCCTGGACGGTGATCGAGACGTTGTCTCTAACAATGGCTCCGAATTGGCTGACAAACTTGGTGGCGTTCTTGCGGGGCTCCAGCGGCCTGCCGGTTGCACTGTCGACAACCTCGATGGTGCATGTTTCTCCTTGTTTCATCGTCTTGGTTGCGCCACGCTTTGACGACGTACTCGATTGTTTCGACGATCCGGCCGAGGGCTAAAATAAGAAAGAGTCGCGCGCGTTAGTACACACATATTTATTCAAATCAGTTAGTTTGTATCACCAGAGGCTCAATGTATATATATACCTCGGCGCCGGAGGTGGTTGCTACTTCCATTTGAAGATCGTCGTTTATCGACGTTTGTTCGGCATCATCTTGCTGACGGCGCCCTTCATCTTCACCGTCAAGGTTCAGATAAGAAGAGATATCATCTTCTTCTTCTCCGGTCGGCACATATAGAATATCGCTGTTTATGATGCCGAACATATGTGCTTCACCGTCCGGATCATAGTTGTCCATAATCGGGTCAGCTCTATCGTCCGCCATTATGTCAGTCCTGAAAACATGTAGTAAAAACAAATTAATTAAGTGAAGAAGGGGGGCGGTGGCGGTGGCGGTGGCGAAAGGGCGGTGGCAAAAGGAGGGGGCGAGGAAGGGGTGGGAGAGGGTGTCGCGGTAGAGCGCGAGACGGGGCGGCAGACGACGGCGTCACGGAGAGGGAGGCGAGGACAACACACATGTATAACCCTCGCCGCCCCCTCTCGATCCAAAAAAAAACACCGCGCGCATCGCCGCCCCCCTCGCCGCCCCCTCTCCGTATATGCGCGGGGTCGTGTACATTTTTTTAAAGCGGGATCGTTGTACATTGACGCGCGGGGTCATTGTATATATTGATTATCAAGTTTTACTTTTTTGTTGTTAATTATCAAGTTTTATATACGTTTTTTTGTTAATTATCAAATTTTACGGTTTTTTTGTTAATTATCAACCTTTGGTCGCGGTTGGCCAGAACAACCGCGACTAAAGGTATTTTTCAAAATACTTTTTCTTTTTCAAAATCTTAAAAATACAAATAATATATCAGAAAATTCAGAAAAATAAAACTAATTCAATTCAATATGTTAAAAACACAAATATTATATCAAAAAATTCAGAAAAATAAAACTAATTCAATTCAAAATTCTAAAAATACAAATAATATATCAAAAAATTAAGAAAAATAAAACTAATTCAATTCAAAATGTTAAAAATACAAATAATATATCAAAAAATTCAGAAAAATAAAACTAATTCAATTCAATATGTTAAAAACACAAATATTATATCAAAAAATTCAGAAAAATAAAACTAATTCAATTCAAAATTCTAAAAATACAAATAATATATCAAAAAATTAAGAAAAATAAAACTAATTCAATTCAAAATGTTAAAAATACAAATAATATATCAAAAAATTCAGAAAAATAAAACTAATTCAATTCAAAAATTTATACGCCTAGGCAGGAGTATGACTAAATCACTCCAAATTTCATGTATCATCAGTGGTATCTCGAATCATTCGAAAATGGACACCAAACACATCACGGGTAATATAATTCACATGATCCATTCAACAAAGTTTGGTACAATAAATTATTACACATCATTTCTTCCCTTGTGTCCCTGCTTGCTTATGATTGTGCCGTATCCATGGAGCATCCTCATCATTTAACTTAATGCTTGGGTCGGTGTTCACTTTGAAGGGCGGAATTTCAGCAAACATATTATAATCTTCTGACATGTCTGTCTTGTCCTCCACTCCCACGATGTTTCTTTTCCCTGAAAGAACAATGTGGCGCTTTGGATCATCGCATGATGTACTGATCGTTTTCTTATCTTTCCGTTTCCTCGGTTTGCTACTCATGTCCTTCACATAGAAAACCTGAGCGACATCTTTCGCTAGGACGAATGGTTCGTCAAGGTAACCAAGATTGTTGAAATCCACCATTGTCATTCCGTATTGCTGGTCCACCTTTACCCCACCTCCTGTTAGCTTGAACCATTTGCAACGGAACAAAGGGACCTTAAAGGAGGGTCCATAGTCAAGTTCCCATATCTCCTCTATGTAACCATAATACAGGACCGAGAACGAAAATCTCTTCGACTAGGTGAACCAGGAGGTGCGTCATAATATTGAAGAAGGATGGCGGGAACACCAACTCGAAACTGACAAGACATTGGATCACATCGTTCTGTAACCGTGGTAGAACTTCTGGATTGATTACCTTCTGAGAGATTGCATTGAGGAATGCACATAGCTTCACAATGGCTACTCGAACATTTTCCGGCAGGAGCCCCCTCAAAGCAATCGGAAGCAATTGCGTCATAATCACGTGGCAGTCGTGAGACTTCAGGTTTTGGAACTTTTTCTCCGCCATGTTTATTATTCCCTTTATATTGGACGAGAATCCAGACGGGACCTTCATACTGCTCAGGCATTCAAAAAAGATGACCTTCTCTTCTTTGGTCAGAGCGTAGCTGGCACGACCTTGAAACCATTCCGGATGCCGGTCATCAGGGTCTTTCAAACGTTGCTGGTCCTGCCGTGCTTCCTTTGTATCATTTTTCTTCCCATACACGCCCAAGAAGCTTAGGAGGTTCACGCAAATATTCTTCGTAACGTGCATCACGTCGATTGCAGAGCGGACATCTAGGACTTTCCAATATTCTAGCTCCCAGAATATAGATTTCTTCTTCCACATGGCTGCGTGCCCGTTAGCTCCCTTCGGAACTGATTGTCCGCCAGGACCCTTTCCAAAGATGACTTTCAAATCCTTGACCATATCAAATACCTCAGCACCAGTGCGTTCCGCAGGCTTCGGCCGGTGATCTGCCTTGCCGTTGTAATGCTTGCCTTTCTTTCTTACTGGATGAATTTTCGGAAGAAATCGACGATGCCCAAGGTACACGTTCTTCTTACAATTTGGCAAATGTACACTTTCAGTCTCATGTAAGCAGTGCGTGCATGCATTGTATCCCTTATTTGACAGTCCCGAAAGGTTACTAAGAGCAGGCCAATCGTTGATGGTTACGAAAAGCAACGCTCGTAGGTCAAATTCCTCTTGTTTGTGCTCATCCCACACACGGACACCACCCCACAGCTGTAAAAGTTCATCAACTAATGGCCTTAGGTACACATCGATGTCGTTGCCGGGTTGCTTCGGACCTTGGATGAGCACTGGCATCATAATGAACTTCCGCTTCATGCACAACCAAGGAGGAAGGTTGTAGGTGCATAGAGTCACGGGCCAGGTGCTATGGCTGGAGCTCTGCTCGCCAAAAGGATTCATGCCATCCGTACTTAGAGCAAATCTTATGTTCCTTGCGTCAGCTGCAAAATCTTTGAACCATCTGTCGATCTTTCTCCATTGCGTTCCATCTGCGGTGTGTCTCAACTCCCCGTCCGACTTACGGTCCTCTTTGTGCCATCGCAACAACTTGGCATGCTCTTTGTTCCTGAACAGACGTTTCAACCGTGGTATTATAGGAGCATACCACATCACCTTGGCAGGAACCCTCTTCCTGGGTTTCTGGCCCTCAACATCGTCACCAGGGTCATCGCCTCTGATCTTATAACGCAATGCAGTGCATACCGGGCATTCATTCAAATTCTCGTATTCACCGCGGTAGAGGATGCAGTCGTTGATGCATGCATGTATCTTCAGAACCTCTAAACCTAGAGGGCAGACAACCTTCTTTGCTTCGTACGTACTGGCGGGCAACTCGTTATCCTTTGGAAACATATTCTTCAACATTTTCAGCAAGTTTTCAAATGCCGAGTCAGCTACACCTGCCTCTGCCTTCCATTTCAGCAAATCCAGTGTGCAGCCCAGCTTTTTCAGACCATCATCGCATCCGGGGTACAGCGCCTTTCTGTGATCCTCTAACATGCGATCCAAATTCTCCCTCTCCTTTTCAGTTTCGCAGCGTCTCCGTGCATCAGCAATGGTCCGACCAAGATCATCAACAGGATCATCACGTGCCTCTTCTTCACCTTCCCCTTCACCTTCAGCATCCTCCATGAAAGTATCACCGAAATGAGCAAGATAGCTTTCATCGATGAAATCATCCCCTTCTTCATCTTCTTCCATTATAATCCCTCTTTCTCCATGCTTGGTCCAACAATTATAGCTTGGCATGAAACCGTGCCGAAGCAGATGCATGTGAACATCTCTTGAGGAAGAGTAACCCTTCTGATTCTTACAGATAACACATGGACAGATAACAAAACCCCCCTGCTTGTTCGCATTAGCCACTACGAGGAAATCTTTCAAACCCGTAGTGAACTCGCCGGAGAGTCGGTTACCGTACATCCATTGCCGATTCATCTGCATTATTATAATATAAAATATATAATTAACCATCATGCATTTGTTAAACTAACTAGCTACAAACAATATAAATTAAACAATGAACTGCACACATGCATATTTTATCAATGACACATCAAAGGTTCATCAAGTTGCTAACCGCGATCGAGGAGTGTGGCTCCAACACTTCATGTCATGTTTGTTTCATACTCTTGGGGCATTTCATCAAACACCTTATGTGCATAAGAGGAACCAAAAGCAAACCTACACCCACTTGTGAAGAGAATGGCTCCAAATGGCTAAGTGTTGGCTGCTGGATGGGTATATATAGGGGAGGGGCTTTAGTTGCGGTTGGCCTGGCAAACCGTGACTAAAGGTGCCCGAAGGCCTTTAGTCGCGGTTGTCCTGGCCAACCGCGACTAAAGACCCTCACATGCGCCAGCTGGCCACCGAGCGCCCTGGGCCCAGGCCTTTGGTCGCGGTTCACCTCCAGAACCGCGACTAAAGGTCCCATTAGTCGCGGTTCCTACAGCTTCGCGACTTATGGGGCTGGACGGAAGCCTGTTTTTCCACCAGTGTTTTCAATAGGATGAGCTACAAGGCCACAATCACTAGTCCTACTCACGAGTCTTTTGTCCACTCCGCATCGTCATCATGTACCAGAACTCGATGTCGGCTGAACTACGAAAAAATAAGGAAGCTAGCAATCATGTATCCAACTGAGAATTGTAACAATAACATGAGTGTAGGATGACTAGAGCTTGGATTTCTAATAATGAACATCATGACTTGTTCATAAAAAGGACAAGAACCACAAATTTCAGTACTAATTCTAAATAACTAAGGACAAAGATGATAATCAACAGATCATCAAATCATTGTCAAACAAAGTGAGTAAGTCTGTAACTAGCTAGTTCACCACATTTAAGTACAAACTATCATCTGAAAAAGAAGAGTTGTCCTGGACAAATCAGGTTAATCTAAAGTTATTTTTTCATTTTTTCATGACGCATTTGTTGACAAGGATTACAAAATAGAACACACAATTGCTCAAATGGAGAAATAGCAGATTAACCACATCAGATGATATTAAACTACCAGTAATAAGTAAATGGTTTTGTTTAAGGTAAAACTTTAGATGGTCGATCCTGGGTATGGCCATACTAGTGTAGGTAGAGTTCCGACAGTGTGTGGGACTGTGATAAATTATTTCCATTCATAAGGAATGACAAGGCAGGACATAAACATCACCAACCACATCTCTTCTTGACTAGCCGATATATTTATACCAACAAATAAATTTGAACTTCCTCACATCTTGTGATTGCATTATGATACTATCTGATAATTGTCTGTACATACATGCTCCTAATGAATTGATCTGGCACTAGCTCCCTAATATCTTTGCCTACTAGTTGTCTATTAATTGTGATTTGAGTAGAAGGCAGCTGCTGAATCGATCGACAGTTGCTCCAATCATCTACTTCCTCCGTCTCAAAATAAGTGACTCAAGACATATGAATGTATGAGATGGATTTCTATCAACTAGTGAAGTAAATTTTACCTCCGGCTTGTGGAATTAGTTAAAGGAAGAAGAGAACCCGGTGCAGGTTCTTGGATCTGTAACAGCAAGTCAGTACATGGAAGTTGAGTGCATCGAATGGAGAGAATATTAATGAAGTAGAAGAGGAGGGGCTAACCTTACGTTGAATAAGGTAAAACTTGACTGTGGAACCGTGGCCGTTGCCGGAGGGGACTGTAGTGCCTGGTTACTCCGTGGCCGCCGGCTCTAGCTGAGACGTGAGGAAGGATAAGAGCATCTCCAGCCGTTGGCCCCCCAGGGGGCGCCTAAAATCGCCGCCTCGGGGTGACCCAACGCAAAAAGTGGGCCTGGGGGCGAGTTGGCCCCCAGCCGCCGCCCCAGGGCCAGTCCCAGGCGTGGGGAAAAAAGATTTAGACAAACTTGGGCTGAAACATGCTAATTTTCGGTAAACTTGGGCTTTTATATTCGCAAACTTAGGCTAAAACACGCCATTACATATAAAAACTAGTCAAAAAAAAAACTTGCTGAAGGCCGAGAAGTCGCCGTCGTCGCCGCCATCGTCGGCCTTCTCCTCCTTGACTCGGGCGCCCCTGCTGGACCCCTTCCCGGCTGGTGGCGGCGGCGGCGGCGCGTCGTCGTCAACGTCGTCGCTGTCATCGTCATCATCGTTGTCGTCGCCGCCGCCGCCTTCGCCGCCGCCTTCGTCGCGGCCTCCGCGGCGCTGCGCGAAGCGCTGCAGGGCGGCGCGCTGGCGCTCCCTTGTCATCTTCAGGGAGTCTTGGCGTGCCCATTCAAGGGCCGCGTCGTCCTTGGCGCCCATTGCCCGTCGCGTCGGCGGTGTGCCGGGGCGGCCGTCCTCGCCAGGGGGTACGCTAACGGTGGGTTGTTGCCGCCCTCGAGGTGCGTCAGCACGCCGTCGAGGGTGCGGCCGGGGACGCCCCACCAGAGATGGAGCCCCTCGCTGTTCTTCAGGCCGCCGACCACCGGCACCCCGTTGGTGGACGCCAGCCGCCGCTGCTGGCGGCGCTCGAAGTACGCCGCCCATGCCGCGTTGTTGTCGGTGTCATACTGGAGGAGGGAGAGCTCGGCGTCGGTGAGGGAGGCGCGCGCGATCTCGAGCTCGTCCGCGAAGTACGATGGCTTGGTGACGGCGTCGGGCAACGGGGGAATGGGAACTCCCCCATTGCTGAGCCTCCAGCCCGTCGGCCCGGCGCGCATGTCCGGCGGCGGCGGGATGTTCGCTTGGAATAGGAGCCAGGACTCCTGTTCGCGGAGCGAACGGCGGCCGAAGCCGTTGGCCGCCGCCTCGTCTCCGGGGAAACGCTCGGCCATCGGGGAGAGGAGTGGATGGGGAGAAGAGATCTGCGGGAGAGGGAGGGCTGGGGTGGGGAGAAGAGCTCGGCGGCGGCGCTCGGGAGAGGCGGAGAGGTGGCACTCAACGCAGGCGAGCGAGACCATATATAGCCGCGCCGCGTCCGTGTGTACGCGTCCGAGGGAGGGGAGGCGTCGGCGCGCGTCGGCACGCCGCCCCATGACGCGCCGCCCATGAGGAATCAATGGCAAAGCTGACCGGCGGCAGCCTTGCCATTGATTCCCCGCGGGAAATCGAGGCGTCGGGAGAAGATGAGGCGGGCGGTGTCGCTGACGCGGCTGGCCCACGACGCTTTCACGCCAAAAATGATTCGCCCGGCGCCCTCGAGCGCCCCCAGCGCGCCGGGTTCGGGTTGGGTCCGCCGGCGCCAATTTCGGCCCGAGCCAGCGAAAAATGGGCCCCTGGGGGCGCGACTGGGCCGATTTTTTGGCGCCGGCGGCCAAAAAATTGCCTGGGGGGCCTCGTGGGGGCGCGGCTGGAGATGCTCTTAGCTCTGCTTTGTGGAGAAACAGAGGAACCACACAGAAGTAATTTTTGAAATTTAATTCATCTCATTTCTGTAGCAATAATCTCCTTACATCGGACAACATCTTTGGTGGAGCGGTGTTTCATCTTACGCATCGACGACTGTGGATCTCGGTGGCGTGGCGCAGCGGAGTCTCGACGTTCGATGTGTGTAGATGGGCTCGTGCAGGAGGATGACGCTGTCTGGTGTCGTGGTGGCGTCGATGGTAGACCTGACAAGGTCGTGGCGTAAGTACCTGCTCTGAAGATGGATTGGTTGAAAACTGCGGCAGCGGACTCTGAGAGTGCGCCGGACCGGTGTGTGCCCCAGACCAGGCATATGGCTTGGTTGCGGCCTTCAGTTTTAGTTGTTAGGCTTATGGGCGAGGTCTGTTTGGTATTAGGTTCGGACTATCGGCACCTCTTCATCAAAGTGGATAGAAGTAGCGACAGATGTTGCCAAGATGGTGACTTCAAATTTACTGATGTACTACTTTGTAAGGTCTTTGTGAATAATTAATAAAGTGATCGTATGCATCGTTCAGATGAAAAGGGCGGGGTCTCCCCCCTTTAAAAAAAAGCAACCCAACTCATCACTACTACTCCAGCTACACACACGCACATCCACTCTACGGAGTAGCATTCAGAGCCACTTTTCCCTTGTCAGACGAAGGCGTATTCGCTGGTTCCGACTCCGTCGTCACTGTAACACTGCTAGCCGGTGTTATAGGGACATGAACTTCGATGTAGAGGGGAGATCCGGGACAGAACATCGCGGCCGCTGGAGGGGCGGAGCGTGGTGGCGGAGCACCGGTGGGAGAGGGATCGGGCCGTCTCTATGGTCGCCGGCAGAGAAGCTTTGAGGCAAAGCGCTGGATCTTGGTCGCTGTCGCCATTCGGTCGTTGCGCTCGTGGTCTCGCTTGAGCTGTGGCTTTTCTTCCTGACCCATGGAGGCGTGGAACGTCTCCCAAGGGAAACGACGCGGGCTGGGATGTATACCTCCCCGTCCAAATGTCGCTGTGGATTTCTTCGGTTCAATTTGGCACGTGCTTTCTTCGCCCGAGGAATAAGGGGGCATCCTAGAGGAATTCTGTGCAACCAAACACTACCGGAACAGGGCCATACCCCGACGGCCAAAACAATGCCGACGGCCCCCGTCGGCTTCTTCGGAGATATGCCGACAGCCTGGTTCTGGCCGTCGGCGTACAATAGCCGTCGGGTTACGCTAAGCCGACGGCACCCGTCCGCATAGAGTGGTTGTCGGCCTAGCTACATGTACGCCGACAGCTGCCGTCGGCTTACAAAGGCCGTCGGCATACCCGTGGGCCCGGCAACCCCCTGGCTAACGGCGTCAGAGCTATGCCGATGGCCGAGACGAGGGGCCGTCGGCATAGGTCCGCAGGCCACGTCACCGATCCAGGCCGCACCGTGCAGAGGATATGCCGACGGCTGCCGTCGGCATATCTGCCACGTCAGTGATCCGCGGCACGCTGGTCGGATCTATGCCGACGGCTATGCCCTCGGCATAGTTAGATTTTTTTGTACATATTTTTAATGCTTTTTTATGTATTATTATATCAACTAACATGTAGCATGTTAAATATAAACATACATATGAATATATATGTAGTTTGTATTTTTTTCATATATTATGAATATATATATATATATATATATATATATATATATATATATATATATATATATATATAGTTTGTATTTTTTCGAGCACGTTAATAATGTGCGGTCATGTTCTTTTAAATATAGATCCTTATATTTTATTAAAATCAAAAACAGCTATGCCGACAAAAGTTTTGTGGCAGTTGCAAACGCCCGACACCCGTCTCCAGAGTGTGACCCCCCTCACATCCGCGGTGTGCCCCCTCTCATGGACGGCGCCGCCGCCGGCACCTGGAGGGGGGAAACGGACGCGTCGGGTCTACACAGAGTGGATGTAGCTATGGTTTTGGCCCGGATGTTGCTCCCGGGTGTCCCTCTGGGCCGACCTGACACAACCGGGTGGAGAGGTCCACTGGTCAAAGCCCGTTCGTGAGAAGTCAAAAGGCTAGATCTCGTGGTCAACCGCTCAAGGGTTAGGTGGGACGGGGGCCCTGGGGGGTAGCAATGCCACCGGAGCGTCGTACCGGGCCCTCATACATGCGGGGTGGTGTTGTGGCATGTCCGAAGAGGCTGCACGCATCTCCGGTGCGTGCCCCCCTCACGGACGGCGCTGCCGCCAGCA
>NC_041381.1:580536307-580536949 GCF_002162155.2 Triticum dicoccoides | reverse complement strand
CGTCGACGACCCCCTCCCCCTTCACTCACCTGACGAACTAAGCTCCAGATCGAGCACGCGATCGAGCGTGGCCATGGCGCTCCCATACCCGCGACCAGGCCACGGCCTTGGCGGACGAAGCTGCTCGAATTCGGCGCCTCCCTTCCCCTCCCCTCTGTGTGGTTCCGGGAGAGGAGAGGGCTGAGCGGTTTAAAAAAATAAAAAATCTTTATGAAATAATAATACATAAAAAAGGAAAATTATAACTATAAAAAAATTTAAAAATGTATATAAAATAAAAAAGAATAAATATATAACTATAAGAAAACATTAAAAAATTTATATAAAATAAAAATTGAAAATAAAACTATGCCGACGGCCGGCATAGCTGCGACCATACGGTAGGCGTTACGCGGATCAGTGACGTGGGTAATAAAATAAATAAATAAATAAATAAAAAAGAAATATACCTATGCCTACGGCTTAGCCGTCGGCATATATGCCACGTGGCATGACTAATATATGCCGACGGCTAAGCCGTCGTCATAGTTCCCTTATCCACTCCCCGGTCACCCCCTCCACTCGTTCGTCCCCGACCAGATCCCGTGCGCCCCCGAGCCGACCCGCGCTAGCTGCCGCCGCCGCCCGCCGCTGCTCCTCGCC
>NC_041381.1:580520022-580535614 GCF_002162155.2 Triticum dicoccoides | reverse complement strand
TCCTCGTGCCTCGCCTCCACTCCAGCTCTCTGCCCCGCCACGAACCGAGCCCTGCCCCGCCTCGGCCCCTTCCCGAGCACGCCTGGCCACGGCTCCGACCAGCCCGCGTCCCTGCCCGGCCGGCCCTGGTGCTAGCTCCGGTCGTCGGCGGCCTCTGCTTCTCCGGCCGACCACGACCAGCCCCGTCCCCCCCGTCCCCTCCATCACTGTGACGCCCCTCTGCCCGGTGAGCTATGCTTTTTTTTTCATTTTTCGTACTGTGACATTCATAGTTTCATATTAATTTGCTGCAAATAACTACTATGTATGGACATGTGTAACTTATCTTCACAAAGACAAGTGATGTAATTGTTAGCATTGTTCTCTTCTAGATTTTATGTCCATAAGCCTAATATTTGTACCAATATGATATATAATGGATTATGACAATATATGCATGTGAGATTAATGGATGGTGTATTCGGCCCCTAAGTCTATTCACATATGCATGCAAAACAAATTTTTGAGTTGATGTTTGTATCATGTTCTTTGAGTTGTTGACGTCTAGAGATGCCATGGATAGGAGGTGAAGCTATGTCTAAATCCTTGCTATGTGACATTTAGTTTCTAAAATACTTGTGTGAGATGTGCTCCAAAATTGGCATATGATGAGTGGTTATTTAATCATGATGATCTTGCTAAAAAATTGAAGGACAAAATTTGACACTTGACGAAATATGATTTTTTTTCATAGTTTAAAGTGTCAATGCTTAACCTATTTTTTATCACTCGGTGGAATTAACAGGATTTGTGGTGTTCCATCTTTGTGGAGTGACCGTCGACGTTGGAGGTGTTGGTCCACGATCGTCCCTCCTTTGATCGACTACATCCTCTACATCGGAGGGTGAGCAACAATTCCATGACCTCGTCCACTTTTTTTTCCATGTCACTAGATTGAATTTTCACATCAAGTTGCGTAACCTAGGTCTCCCGTCCGAAAGGGTTGCATCGATAAATATGCATTCAATTGCATATTTATCACCGCAGCTTTTTCGGATTGTCCAGCGCTTTCCACGGATAGCCCGAGGATGTGTAGATTGGGTACGTTGTTCATGCTCTACTCCGTTCCGAGACAGGATTTCGGCGGCGCCTCCCTGTTGTTCTCCGGATGCACATTCTCTCGGCATTTTGCCAAGACGTGTATTTGGAGAACAGCGGGGAGGTGCTGCCGAAATTTTGTCTCGGAATGGGGTAGAGCATGGACCGTACTCAATCTACACATTCTCGGGTGGGATTAGGACCCATCTTTACCTATTAGAGATGTAGGTGGATTACTCGTCAACCTTGTAAAAAATAAAATATTGATGTGGGTAATTTAAATGAATCCTTAATTTTGTTGTGTGGCTTCCAATAAAGCAGAGATGGCAGATAATCAGTGGATGTATAGTGGGTTTTTCTGTCGGAATCAAGTAACAACAGAGTGGGTCGAGAAAACTGATGTGTTTTTGAAAGAGATATTTCGTAGACCAATGAGGATGGTGCCAGAATGCCCGTGTGCCAGATGTAAGAGACGTATCCGCAGAGATAAGAGTGAGATGACCAAGCACCTTCGCACGCATGGATTTATGCCCAACTTTAATATGCCGATAAACTTTGCCCAGCGGGACCGTGGTAGAGAGGATGTGATACGATAACGCGTCACTGGTTATGAGGACGATGGGGTTAGAGACATGCTAGATGATGTCTTTGCTGCACAGCCGACACCTCCGTCACATTCAGCGGATGAACCGGAGGAGCCGGAGGAAACCGCAAAGGCCTTCCTAGAAATCTTGGCCTCCTCAAAGAAACCTCTCTATGAGGGTGCCAAGCTGTCTGTGCTGGATGCCATCTCGCAACTGATGGCAGTCAAGGCTGAGTACGGTTGTAGCCGAGGTTGCTTCGAAGCATTTCTGGGAGTATGGGCTAACAGCCTGCCTGAGGGCCATGAACTGCCGAAGACCATGTACGGTACGAAGAAAATCATGAAGGCGCTCTCCATGGACTATGAGAAAATACATGTTTGTCCAAAGAATTGCCTTTTGTTTAGGCATGAGTATGCGGATGACAAGTACTGTAGGAAGTGCGGTTCCTCTCGGTATATTGAGGTGGTCGATAAGCATGGTCAGAAGCAGCAGCTAAAAATCCCTGTGAAGGTTCTTCGGTATCTTGATTTTATAAAAAGACTGCAGCGCCTTTTCATCACCGAGGAGTCTGCCAAAATGATGAAGTGGCACAAGGAAGGGAAAAGGTACAATCCAAAAAAATTGTACATCCATCAGGAGGTGAAGCATGGAAGTCATTCGATATAGAGTACCCGGAGGAAGCAGCCGAGGCTGGGAATGTCCGAATTGCTATAACAGGTGATGGGTTCAATCCATATGGTATGTCGTCTAATCCATACAGCTGTTGGTCCATATTTGTTATTCCGCTCAATCTCCCTCCCGGCGCCATAATGCAACGCAAGACCATGTTCCTGTCGCTTATAATTCCGGGGCTTGAATATCCGGGGAAGAATTTGAGTGTGTTTATGCAGCCGTTGGTGGATGATTGCACCATTCTTGGTACTTCCCGAGGTTGACATACGACCGACATCTGCAGAAAAATTTCTTGATGAAAGTTTGGCTACAATATTGCATGCATGACTTTCCCGGTTATGCCCTGTTCTGCGGATTGTGTACAAGTGGAAAGATGCCTTGCCCAGTGTCCATGCAGGCCTTGATTTTCATTTGGCTGAAGAAGGGTGGCAAGTATGTTGCATTTGACCTGCATCGACAGTTCCTCCCTTCAGACCATCCTGATAGTTTATCATTAAATCACTCAACTCATGCCTTGTTTGCTTCTGGTTTATGCAGCAACTCTATAGAGTTCTTGACGAGCACAAGGCCAGAGCCGATGTGGTCTTGCTTGCGACTGCGAAGAAGAAAGCTCGTCCAGTACGAGGTGCGCTGGGTTGCCGTCTCACAGTACTACCACTACTACCTGCACCAAAAGATGACCAAAACTCAAGCGCAGAAGCTACAAATTACCTTGAACAGGGAGCAGTTCATGATGGTAACTATTACTAACTTTTCATTGTTTCAAGCAGTCAACTCTATGTTTCGTGCTCACATGTCATGCTTCCAAAATTTGCATAGGTTGTTCCTCGTTGGTGCTATGGAAGGCATGACGGATGGGCGAGTTTGGTGGATAGGTGGCTCGGCGCCGATGCAGAGTTTGCTGCCAAGAGCATCAAGGCCCGGGCTAACCATGGAGCCGACGGGACACACGGCCAAGGAAACATGAACCACTGGAGCTTCAAGGCCATGAAGGTATATCTATGTGCATGATGCATTTTTGTTCTTCTTTACCGTCATGTTCTTATGTATGGCTAACTTCTATTTGACGTTGTAGGAGGACAAGTTAAAGAGGCCGCTCTCAGACATGGAGTCGTGGAAGCTGGCCCGCGAGCGGAGTCATCGCAAGGAGGGCGAGAGCCAGTACTACGGCAAGACCGAGGAGCACCTGGGGTCTTACATTCATCACTATCAGGAGTTGCATCCGGATGTTCCTGTTGCTGAGGTCGCCCAGTCTCAGATCGACGACACGGCGGTGGTGGCCATCCAGGGGAAGAAGAATGGCCGGTATCCGTGTTTCGACGGCTTGATCACTCCTTCGATCTCGTACACACAGCTTCGGGCTACCAACCCGAGCCAGTTAGAGAGTACGGGGCGTTCACAGACTCCCTTAACCCGCCAGCATGCTGTAAGTACTTCCTCTTTATCTTTTTCTATCTAGCATTATCAGTTTATTTTCAGCATTTCTCACTTAGAAACAATCTAAATTATGTAGGCATATAAGGAGTTTGTCGAGCATAGGTATCTCGAGGTGCGGGAGTACTTCAAACGAGTGAAGGCAAACGATGATTACAACCGTCAGATGATGACGGTTAGTTTTGCCCTCTTAAAACCAAGCTAAATTTTTGCGCTTTCATTCCTTCTGATTTTCTAGTTTGCTTGTTTAACTAACATTCAGGCTATGTTGGCGTCTTGGAGTAACCGCACGGATCCACCACAAATGGGACCCCCACCACCATCTGCGGGAGAACCCCCACACGTGCCCACGTTCGATGAATGGGTGGCACTAGGCAGTGATGGTCCGGTTAGTACATTTGCCTAACTACTGACAAATTAGTTCTCGTTCATTCAACACTATCATATCATATTTACCGTTAGAATCTTTTCTGAAACATGTAGGGGACCGGTGGCTCGACTCCTGATCCGTCGACCCCAGTCACTCTGATCTGGCAGAGTGGTGGTGGTCGCGATGGCGGTTTTGGCGGAGGTGGTGGTGGTTTTGGCGGAGGTGGTGGTGGTTTTGGCGGAGGTGGTGGTGGTTTTGGCGAAGGTGGTGGTTTTGGCAGAGGTGGTGGTGGTTTTGGCGGAGGTGGTCTTGCTTGATGATTCCGTGCATGTGGTCGTCGTGCCATGCCTTTCATATTCCTACTTCTATGATGTTTCATGTCTTGCACTACTTTTATGTTCATGAACTTGAGTCGGTGATGATCTTTAGATGATGTGATGAACTTGAGTATGTTTAGATGATGATGGTGAACTTGAGTATGTTTAGATGATGAACTGTCATATTTCTGCATAATTTCATATTGTTCTGTTTTGAAATGCTGTCAAATGAATTGGAAAAGAGAAAACAGGGAAAATAATAATAATAATAATAATAATAATAATAATAATAAACTATGCCTACAGCAAAGCCGTCGGCATATATAAGCCAAGAGTTATCAGGGCTCGCCACGTGGCATATCTATGCCGACGGCTTTGCTGTAGGCATAGATGGAAATCTATGCCGACGGCAAAGCTGTAGGCATATCTCTGCTGCCAGGAGTAACCAGGAGACGACACATGGCAGAGCTATGCCTACGGCAAAGCCGTCGGCATAGATTCATCTATGCCTACGGCTTTGCCGTAGGCATAGCCCTGCCACCAGGAGTACCACGGGTTGCCACGTGGCAGAGATATGCCGACGGCTTTGCCATCGGCATACATCTGCCACATGGCATTGCATGATTCATCCGCGCTTTTGACGGCGCCGTCCGCTGCCGTCAGACGAAAAACATTGCCGACGGCTATACTATGCCGACGGTCTGACAAGACTATGCTGACGACATCTACGCCGACGGGTCTATGCCGACGGTAGCCGTAGGCATAGATCTATGCCGACGACTTAGGGGCCTATGCCAACGGCCCGTGGCCGTAGGCATAGACCGCGAGTCCGGTACTGAAACAAGGCCTGCAAGTGAAAAACTTTCCAACCCAAGTATTAATGTGGCACTACTAGGAAAAAGGCTTAGAGCATCTTCAATGCAAGTCGCTTATACAGGATCTTAGGGAAATAAAAATATATCATAAAATTGGAAACTTATATAAGCGTTGGTTTGTTTCAACGCAAGACGCTAGTTTATAGGCGCTAATAAAATTGACGCGTGTTATCCCGCACAACGAAAATGACCGAAGCGCTCGCTGCTACTTCTTGCATCGATGCTTGAGGACGCCAGGAATTAAAAGCGGAACTGCTAGTTGAACATGATATCCTGGCGCCCCTGTGCTAGCGTCGGCGTTGGACATGCCCTTATAGATGACCTTAAATGAGTGGCAGGCATGGTCAGAAACCCGCCACTGCTAGCAGTGGTGGGTGAAAATAAAAGCCTTCCATTTCTCTAGGCACAACAACGGCGGGCGCCAAACCTCACCCGCCACATGTAAAGTCTTCCAAATTTTCCCGCGGGATGAAAACAGCGGTGGTGGGTAGGTGGTAACTATCCGCCATTGAATTATCATCAACTAGTGATGGGCGACACAGCTATATTTTGGCTACCCTTGCCAAAATTACCAATAGTTTGCAGCAGCAGGTGCTATTACCCATCGTCCACACATATAAATCTGTTTGGGACTTAGGCGGTTTCCCCCGAAGCCTGTTTTAGTTCCCCCGGAATTTCCAAATCGACCGCGGGACCGCATCCTTTCTTCATCCATTGCGCATGACCACCGTGCCCTTCCATCCTCTTCGCCGTCGCGCACGCCGCCACGCCCTTGCTTCCTCACCCCCATCTCACCATCGCCTATGTAGCGCCCATCTACCCGACAAAGCCCCGCCACCATAGTCTCCTCCTCCCACAACGTAGGCCTCGCGGCTTGCTCGTCCCCGCCGTCCAGCGTCGCGCCCTCAACCATCCTCGCCGCTGACCAGGTAAGAAACAACTTCTTCTCCCTCCCACCTCGGTCTACATCTCCATTGGTCGATATGTTGAGTAGGTCTGGAGTCTATCGGCGGTGCTTCGCAATTGTTTGTTAATATCTTCCTAGGATAAAATGTATTTGTAGGAATCAAAATAAGTGTCTATGGCCAATTGTAGTGTACTTGGTTTGTATTTTTTTGTCGATATGTTGTCTAGTGTCAATTGTATTATTCCTTTGTATTTGTAGGAATCAAAAATGGGTGCCAATGTTTTGCCGAAACATCGATTTATGTCTGGCACTCGTTATGTCCATTTTTTTAGTAAATGTCATGCCGATTTTTTTTGTCAATATGTTGCCTATGGTCAATTGTAGTGTAGTTGGTTTGTATTTGCAGTAATTAAAATGTGTTCCAATGTTTTGGCGAAAAGTCGATTAATTTCCCTTACGTCAAATTTCTAGCACTCTTTAACTTCATTTTTTGTAGCAAAGGTCATGCTGAATTTTTTTGGTCGATATGTTGTCTGTGGTCAATTGTAGTTTAGTTGGTTTGTATTTTCAGGGATCAAAATGAAATGTTTTGGTGAAACGTCGATTAATTTATGTTTCGACAAATTTCTGGCCCTCTTTAAGTCCATTTTTAACAAAGGTCATGCCAACTTTTTTTAGTCGACATGTTGCCTGCGGTCAATTGTAGTGTTATTGGTTTGTATTTGTAGGGATCAAAATAAGTGCCTATGTTTTGGCAAAACGTCGCTGGCAAAGATCAAAATGAGTGCCTATATTTTGGTGAAACATTGATTAATTTTTGTTTCGCTAAATTTCTGGCACTCTTTAAATTCATTTTTTACCAAAGGTCATGCCGAATTTTTTGGTTGATATGTTGCTTGCGATCAATTTTAGTGTAGTTGGTTTGTATTTGCGGGGTTCAAATTGAGTGTCAATGTTTTGTCGAAACGTAAATTAATTTCTGTTTCATCAAATTTCTAGCTTGTCTTTGCATGGGGCTAAGCGGCCTAAAAATTGTAGGAAGCCAAAGCAAAAGAAATCTGATGACGAACCATCGGCCGATAAGGCAAGCGAAAGCAAAAGAAATCTGAGGAGGAGTATGACAATATGGCGGCTCATTTCTGGACAGAGCATGAACGACCCGGAATATGTTTGCCAATATCATCAATCTGTAGGTCCTCAGGGAGGGGGCGATGTTCCACTGTGAGCAAGAGAAGGAGATAGAATGAGACTCCAGAAAGGGACACCAAGCATATGAATGACGTCTTCGCGTAGCTAGATATGTAGAGTCCTTTCGAAAAACTAGTCAAACTTTTAATTATCTCCTGACACAACGCTTGTTGTGCTCTATTAATTTCCTTGTGATCTTTTGTTTGCTAGACTAATATATTTACTTATTATATATACATATATAGTAATTCTTCTATTTTTCTAACAATGTCAGATGGGATCGCGAGAATTGTGCGAGGAGGTATCTGCTGTGGACATGCAACAGATGTATCCGTTTACTCACGACATGCATCGGGCAGAGTAGCTCAAGGAGGCGATGTTAGCTTGGGCCAGAAGTGTTCTAGTGACCAGGTGTGGGATCCCAGCAATGCAGAAGATAGCAGAGAGGAAGTTCAATGACCTAGCAGTGTGCATCTTGACGGAGGCAACCCCGGTTGAGAGGTTGAGGGTTTGACCGGGTATGAGTCTAACCACCGTACCCACACTGGGTATGGTTCCCAAGCAAGCGGCCTGTTGGTCCCCTTTCGTTCTAGACACTCGTCGTACATGTAATATGTGCGGGTTATGGTAACAGACTATTGGTCCAAACATTGCGCACCACTCATTTGACCCCTAAACAGATGGTCGAACTATTCATTATGTGATGAAACATGCTTCTTGCAATGAAATTATTATGTTTGCTTCAGTAATACATTTAATTATGTGGTGTATGCTATGGATGATTGTTGAGACCACACTTCATATATGAATATGTAAACCTAATGCCTGCCTCTGTCTGGTTCCTTACCAGTGGCGGGCAACAACATGCACTTATGGAGGGTAATAAAAAAAGGCCCGTCACTATAATTGATCTACCGGTGGCAAGCACCCACCCGTCACTGATGCCATGTTAGCAGTGGAAGAATACCTGTGGCGGGCGCCTCTAAGAGCCTCGCCCTCCACTGTTGGGCTTTTGGCACCCACTACTAGAGAGCATTCATGCAGTAGTGTGACTACTAGCAATGCTAGTGCATCAACTTGTGTCTTATAACCATTGAAAATGTCAACAAAATTGAAGAAGATACCATGGATGTGCTTTGAAGATCAAGTTGCTTTGGTTTGTCTAATTGTGGTGCTAGAAACTAAGATTCTTTTGTTGCTAAGTGGTGAACAGTTTCTTCTAGACATTTTTTGTTCCATTGTCCAAGACTATAAATTTGTTGTAGTTACTGTGGTGTAATACAAAGTTCATGTTAACATGTTCTTGTGAGATTTAAGTTTACAATTATTATTCTTACTATAATATGTTGGCTCATTTTCGAGTTGTTGATGGCATATTTTGGTTGTTGTTGTAATGTGTTAGTTCATGTTGCCGTGAAATAACACATTTGACTCAATATACTACTAAAATGACACTGTTAATTTGCTAAAATAACTCATACACTGCACTTTTAATGAATCTTAAAATTGAAAAATACGTTGCACCACATATAGCAAGTCCAATGCATCAACATTTCACATTGCATGCACATGCTTGATCTTGTTCAGCAGAAAGAATTCATCATAGACGTGTTAGCTACAAACAGAAGAGACACTATCAAAATTACATAAAATATCATGGAAGGCACTCCATTCTTCTCTACATTCATCAAGATTTCAATTTGCACTAACTTCTCACTGAGAGCTCTGATCTCCTCATTTTTCCTTATGATCAGTCTCTCGGTGGCACCTTAGGTTGCGCATCATATCTTGCATCACAACATTGTTTCTCCGGTTTTTTTGTCCCAATTTCTAGTTTTGCTTTCGTTGCCGGATTATTGTCACTTCGGGGTTGCTGGATCATAACACATAGTAGGTTACTATAGACTTGCAAGATAGGATCAAAAACTCACATATATTCATGAAAACATAATAGGTTCAGATCTAAAATCATGGCACTCGGGCCCTAGTGACAAGCATTAAGCATAGAAAAGTCATAGCAACATCAATCTCAGAACATAGTGGATACTAGGGATCAAACCCTAACAAAACTAACTTAATTACATGATAAATCTCATCCAACCCATCACCGTCCAGCAAGCCTACGATGGAATTACTCACGCACGGCGGTGAGCATCATGAAATTGGTGATGGAGGATGATTGATGATAATGACGGTGACGAACCCCCCCTCTCCGGAGCCCCGAACGGACTCCAGATCAGCCCTCCCAAGAGAGATTAGGGCTTGGCGGCGGCTCCGTATCATAAAACGCGATGATTTCTTCTCTCTGATTTTTTTCTCCCCGAAAGCCAATATATGGAGTTGGAGTTGGCGTCGGAGGGCCACCAGGGGGCCCACGAGGTAGGGGGGCGCGCCCTAGGGGGGGTGCCCCCCACCCTCGTGAACAGGGTGTGGGCCCCCTGGCCTTCATCTTCGGCGAGGATTTTTTATTGTTTTTTCTAAGATGTTCCGTGGAGTTTCAGGTCATTCCGATAACTTTTATTTTCTGCACATAAAACAACATCATGGCGATTTTGCTGAAAACAGCGCCAGTCCGGGTTAGTTCCATTCAAATCATACAAGTTAGAGTCCAAAACAAGGGCAAAAGTGTTTGGAAAAGTAGATACGATGGAGACGTATCAACTCCCCCAAGTTTAAACCCTTGCTTGTCCTCAAGCAATTCAGTTGACAAACTGAAAGAGAAAAAGAAAAGCTTTTACAAACTCTGTTTGCTCTTGTTGTTGTAAACATAAAAAGCCAGCATTCAAGTTTTAGCAAATATTATGAACTAACCATACTCACAATAACACATAGGTCTCACAATTGCTCATATCAATAGCATAATCAGCTAGCGAGCTATAATAACAAAACTCGGATGACAACACTTTCTCAAAATAATTATAACATGATATAACAAAATGGTATCTCGCTAGCCCTTTCTGAGACCGCAAAACATAAATGCAGAGCACCTTTAAAGATCAAGGACTTACTAAACATTGTAATTCATGGTAAAAGAGATCCAGTCAAGTCATACCTAATATAAACTAATTATAATGAATGCAAACAATAGTGTGCTCTCCAGCGGGTGCTTGTAATAAGAAGGATGATGACTCAACATAAAAGCAAATGGATAGGCCCTTCGCAGAGGGAAGCAGGGATTTGTAGAGGTGCCAGAGCTCGGTTTTGAAATAGAGATAAATTATATTTTGAGCGGCATACTTTCATTGTCAACATAACAACTAAGAGATGACGATATCTTCCATGCTAAACAAATTATAGGCGGTTCCCAAACAGAATGGTAAAGTTTATACTCCCCCTCCTCCACAAGCATCAATCCTTGGCTTGCTCGAAACAACGAGTGCCTCCAACATTCAACGGTCCCAGGGGGAGTTTTGTTTGCAATTATTTTGATTTAGTTTGCATAAAGCATGGGACTGGGCATCCCGGCGACCAGCCATTTTCTCGTGAATGAGGAGCAGAGTCCACTCCTCTTGAGAATAACCCGTCTAACACGGAAGATAAGGGCAGCCCTAGTTGACACATGAGCTATTCGAGCATGCAAAACAGAATGTTTTATTTGAAGGTTTAGAGTTTGGCACATACAAATTTACTTGGAACGACAAGTAAATACCGCATATAGGAAGGTATAGTGGACTCATATGGAACAACTTTGAGGTTTAAAGAGTTTGGATGCACAAGCAGTATTCCCGCTTAGTACAGGTGAAGGCTAGCAAAAGACTGGGAAGCGACCAACTGAGAGAGCGACAACAGTCGTAAACATGCATTAAAATTAATTCACACCGAGTACAAGCATGAGTAGGATATAATCTACCACGAACATAAATATCATGAAGGCTATGTTGATTTGATTCAACTACATGCGTGAACATGTGCCAAGTCTAGTCACTCAATTCATTCAAAGGAGGATACCATCCCATCATACCACATCATAATCATTCTAATAGCATGTTGGCACGCAAGGTAAACCATTATAACTCATAGCTAATCAAGCATGGCACAAGCAACTATAATCTCTAAATGTCATTGCAAATACGTTTATTTCATAATAGCTGACTCAGAACGATGAATCACCATATTTACAAAAACAAGAGAGGTCGAGTTCATACCAGCTTTTCTCATCCCAATAAGTCCATCATATATCATCATTATTGCCTTTCACTTGCATGACCGAACGATGTGTATAATAATAAGAGTGCACGTGCATTGGACTAAGCTGGAATCTGCAAGCATTCAACTCAAGAGAGAAGACAGGTAATATGGGCTCTAAGTTAAATAAACAATCATGCATATAAGAGCCACTAAGCATTTTGATCATGGTCTTCTCCTATTGACCCCAAAGAAAACAAAAGAAAATAAAACTATTTACACGGGAAAGCTCCCAACTAGCAAAAGAAGAACGGGAAATATTTTTGGGTTTTGTTTTTTTATTACTACTACAAGCAAAGAAATAAACTACTACTAATAATTTTTTTTAGTTTTTTTCTTAGGGTTTATCAAACACACAAGAAGAAAGCAGGAAAAAGAAAATAAACTAGCATGGATAATACAATGAAAGAGTATGAGCACCGACATCTAGCAATGAGTGTGTGTAAACATAAATGTAATATCAGCGGGAAATACGTACACCCCCAAGCTTAGGCTTTTGGCCTAAGTTGGTCTATTGCCAAGGGTAGCCTGGCGAATACCCGTAGGTGAAGCTGGGGTCATACTGTGATGAAGAAGACTCTGACTGCCACTGGCTGGCAGCCACCTCCAGATCCCAAGAATAGACAGACAGTCGTGGAGGATCATCTTGTGGCTCCGGTTCCGGGGCTGGTATAGGGTTCTGATAGGATTGAACGACTACCCACGGAACGATGTGAGGACCTGCAGACAAGTTAAACAAAGAGGGAGCAGGCAAAGTAATAGTCTCAGGGTGATGTTTATCAAAGTATAATTAATATTTGAGCTCCCCTTCACGACTCTTAACAAGAAAGTCATGCGCTATCATACTCTTATAATCTAAATAAGCACGGGGCAATGATGTTTCTTCTTTCTCCTCATGCCTAATAGGTATTTCAAAATATTCAGCTAAGCGCGAAGCATAAATGCCTCCAAAGATAGGGCCCTTAGTACGGTTCAGACTTAACCGTCTAGCAACAATTCCACCCATACTAACAGAGTTATTGCGGTATAAACCATGGAACAAAATAATAATATCAGGAACACTAAGGTTTCCACAGTTCCCGCGTCCAATCAAGCAACGACTAGCAAATAAGGCAAAGTAGCGTAAAACAGGAAAATGTATGCTAGTAATCCTTGCATCAGAAACCTTCCTGGTTTCTCCCACAGTGATAGTGTTAATAAAAGCTTCTACTTCGTTACGGTGTGGTTCATCCAAGGTGCCCTCAAAGGGTATTTTGCAAACCTCACAAAATTCAGCTAATGTCATCTCTTTAACAACGTCATATAAATGAAACTCTACTGATGGAGGTGATTTCTTAGGGAAAAAGTAGAAGTTTTGCACAAAAGTATTTGTGAGTAAGAGATACTGATGACGTTGGTCGCGGAGGAAGTCGGTGAGGCCAGCATTCTCAATCAAAATAAATAGAAATCCTCATAAATCCCGGCTCTCCTCAAGAAGTCATCGGAAGGCCATTCACACGGCCGGACCTCCGCGGTGCGAGGCAAATTAAATTTGGGCTTCTGCTCTTCTTCCTTCTGTTTTTCCTTCGAGCTTCGGCTCGACGAGCCCCTTAAAAGTCTCTTCATTATTTTCTGAAATAATCTGAAATTTTTAGTAACTTCAAATAAAAGTGAACCAACTTCAATAAAATTGATAGCAACAACTCCCACAAGTGCCTAGAGCCTATATCAAGCATTAGAACTACTTGGAACCATATAAATTTAACATGCAAGCTCAAGAACATGGTCACCTATGCAGCACAAATTTGCAATGAATAAAGCACTAGAACAAAAACTACTTGGACCAATGGAGGAGTCACATACCAAGGAACAATCTCCCCAAGCAGTTTTGCGAGAGGTGCTTTGAGCAAGCAGATCGAAAATCACAGCAACGTGGGCTGGAACTCGTGCTTGAGTTGGTTTTTCGTGTTTGTGTGAGGCAGAGGAAGAAGATGGGTGCTGGGATAAGTGGAGGAGGGCCACCATGGGCCCACGAGGCAGGGGGGCGCGCCAGGGGGGTATGGCGCGCCCTCCATCCTCGTGGCCAGGTGGCAGCTCCCCCCCGGTAATTTTTGCATAGTAAATCCTCAAATATTCCCGAAAAAATCATATTAAATTGGCATGGCATTCTGAGGACTTTTATTTTCGGGATATTTTTATTTTGCACGGATAAGTCAGGAAACAGACACAAAAATACTATTTTACTTTATTTCTACTAAATAACAAAAAATATAAAAAGGGTACAGAAGGTTGTGCTTCTAGTTTCATCCATCTCGTGATCATCAAAATGAACCCACTAACAAGGTTGATCAAGTCTTGTTAACGAACTCATTCCGAATAACACGAAACTGGAGAAATTTCGAATAACACTAAGTTACCTCAACGGGGATATGAAAATCCCCAACAATAAGAATATCATACTTTTTCTTGACAGTAGGGAGAGAAAATTCAAAACCTCCAAATATAATCGTTGGAATTTTTCCAATAGAGTTGATACTATAAACTTAAGGTTGTTTCCTCGGAAAGTGTACCGTGTGCTCATTGCCATTAACATGCAAAGTGACATTGCCTTTGTTGCAATCAATAACAGCCCCTGCGGTATTAAGGAAAGGTCTTCCAAGAATAATAGACATACTATCATCCTCGGGAATATCAAGAATAACAAAGTCCGTTAAAATAGTAATGTTCGCAACCACAACAGACACATCCTCACAAATACCGACAGGTATAGCAGTTGATTTATCAGCCATTTGCAAAGATATTTCAGTAGGTGTCAACTTATTCAAGTCAAGTCTACGATATAAAGAGAGAGGCATAACACTAACACCGGCTCCAAGATCACATAAAGTAGTTTTAACATAATTTCTCTTAATGGAGCATGGTATAGTAGGCACTCCGTGATCTCCAAGTTTCTTCGGTATTCCACCCTTAAAAGTATAATTAGCAAGCATGGTGGAAATTTCAGCTTCCAGTATCTTTCTTTTATTAGTAATGATATCTTTCATATACTTAGCATAAGGATTTGTTTTGAGCACATCAGTCAATCGCATACGCAAAAAGATGGGTCTAATCATTTCAGCAAAGCGCTCAAAATCCTCATCATCCTTTTTCTTGGATGGTTTCGGAGGAAAAGGCATGGGTTTCTGAACCCATGGTTCCCTTTCTTTACGATGTTTCCTAGCAACGAAGTCTCTTTTATCATAACGTTGATTCTTTGGTTGTGGGTTATCAAGATCAACAGCAGGTTCAATCTCTACATCATTGTCATTACTAGGTTCATGTTCATCACCTGATGGTGTTTCAGCATCAGAAATAGAGATATCATTTGGATTCTCAGGTGGTTCAGCAATAGGTTCACTAGAAGTTTGCAAAGTCCTATCATTTTTTATTTTCTTCCTTTTAGAAGAACTAGGTACATCAATATTATTTCTGTGAGAATCTTGCTCGATTCTCTTCAGTACAAAAAAAGACACATCCATGACATTTTGGGCCGAACGAATTTTTTTCTGTCATACATATGACACTTCTATGACGATAATTGTGACAAAACCCGGTATCATCATAGATGTGGTGGGCTCCTACTTCTATGACAAAAAATCATGACAGAAAATGGGCTTTTCATCCTGGGCGGGCCGGAGACGCAGCTGCATGATATTCTTTGGGCCGTCCATGACGGAAAAAACCATGGTAGAAGCGAGGGGGAGGAAAATTTCGGGGAGTTGCCGGTTACGGTGGGACAGCGATGCGCGTTTCTCTCGTACAGGTACGCGCGTGTGTGCGAGGTCTTGGCTCTAACTGAAGCTAAGCGAGGCGTTGGGCTCTAACTGAACCTGAGCGATTGCACTACAGGCTACGCGTTACTGAACCCGAGCGATCGATCGATGGCTGTTAACTGAACCCGATGGAGCGATTCGTTCGCTACTGCTGCTAACTGAAGCCGATCGATGCTGCCTCTGGGATGAACA
>NC_041381.1:580501354-580519601 GCF_002162155.2 Triticum dicoccoides | reverse complement strand
CGATCAACAGGACCCCCGTTTCGACTGTAGGAGGTCTGTTTCCTCCATTTTGCGGTACGCCACACCCCTCCCGATCAACAGGACCCCCGTTTCGACCGTAGGAGGTCCGTTTCCTCCGTTTTGCGGTACGCCAGGCCCCTCCCGATCAACAGGACCCTGTTTCGAACATGGCCGGTCGAACACAAGGTCGTTTCCTCCGTTGTGCAGTACACCATGCCTCGTTTCCATCGCCTGTTCCGTCCAAGCCCTCATGATGAACACGACCACGCATTCCGTTCCGACCCAGCCGGTTGGCTCCCCATGAACACGACGACGACGCTGTTTCTCCGTTCCGACCCAGCCATGTACGTATGCGCGAGTAGGTGTTCGAGACCCTGCCCGTATGTACGTACGTGGCCGTATTTTCTTTCTTGCACCCTCGCCGTTGTACATACGTGTACATGCTACGTGTGCGCCTCTACTACGACACATGCGCGCCTCTACATCTATGACACGTGCGCGCCTCTACATCGACCAGTATGTACGTACACGTTCGCGACCAGAATGACAATGCTACGTACGCTTCGACCAGGTGGGTCCCGACTGTCAGGCACTTCCTTGCGTGCGAAGATGTAGCTGGTGGGTCCCAGCAGTCAGGGGGGCGAATCGTTTTGTTTTTTTTGCCCAGACGCACTTCCTTGCGTGCGAAGATGTAGCTGATGGGTCCCAGCAGTCAGGGGGGTGAATCTTTTTTTTTGCCCGGATGCACTTCCTTGCATGCAAAGGTGTCGCTGGTGGGTCCCAGCGGTCAGGGGGCGAATCATTTTGTTTTTTTGCCCGGACGCACTTCCTTGCCTGCGAAGATGTAGCTGGTGGGTCCCAGCAGCCAGGGGGAAAGGTTTTTTCACGAAATACAGTGGCCTGTCCGGTGGGTCCCAGCTGTCAGGTGGAGGAATCATTATTTTTCGCGTAATAAGGAGGCACTTCCTTGCTGCGGCCGTGGACCCAGCTGTCAGCCTCTCCACGTACAGTCCACGTCCGATGAAAGTCATTCCTTGACCACGTTGACCATGCTGCGCCGAGAGCACCAGGGCAGTGGACGATGGTGAGGCCTAGGAAGGGGATGACGGGGAGCCGGGGAAGACGCGGCAGTGGAAGCCCGCGCGGAGAGGAGTACGAGGGTTCACTGGTTCGGCTGCGGTCGCCGCAGGGCCTGGCCAGCGGTGGGAATAGTAGGGGGAGGTGAGGCCTCCGCGGCAGCACAGCCGGCCACGGGAGGCAGGAGGATGCGGCACGACCGACGCTGCTTTGGGCGGCTGGAGCAAGAAGACCAGAGGTTAAAGAAGCACTACGACCGTTGGATGGACATTGTACGGTCACTGGAGCTAGAATCGTTCATATTGACTAAAGTTGACAAAGGCCCCCGTCCCAGTCAACTTAGTAGGCCCATAAGTCAGCCTCCCACCATGGTGGGTCCCAGCTAGCAAGGGGAGTATTCATTTTTTTGTGCGTAATAAGGAGGCACTTTCGGTGGGTCCGAGCTGACAGCGCGGGGAACGTTTTTTTCACGAAATACGCTGTCCCGTCCGGTGGGTGCCAGCAGTCAGGGGGGGAACGTTTTTTTGCAAAATAAGGTGGCCCATCCGGTGGGTCCCTGCTGTCAGGTGGAGGAATAATTATTTTGCGCATAATAAGGAGGCACTTCGCCTCGACCTAGCTGTCAGCCTCTCCACGTACAGTACTCTTCCGATGGAAGTCGGTCATTGACCACGTTGACCACGTCGCGCCGAGAGCACCAGGGCGGTGGTCTGGACGACGGCGAGGCCTGGGAAGGGGACGACGCGGAGCCGGGGAAGACGCAGCAGTGGTAGCCCGTGCGGAGAGGAGTACGAGGGTTCACTGGTTCGGCTGTGGTGTGAGGCTGCCGTCGCCGCAGAATAACAGCGGGTGTGGGTGAGTAGAGGGATACCCTGGGCCAGCGGTGGGAGTAGTAGGGGGCGGTGAGGCCTCTGCGGCATCACAGCCGACCACGAGAGGCAGGAGCATGCGGCACGACCGGCGCTGCTTTGGGCGGCTGGAGCAAGAAGACCAGAGGTTGAAGAAGCACTATGGCCGTTGGATGGACATCGTACGGTCACTGGAGCTAAAATCGTTCGTATTGACTAAGTTGACAATGCCCTCCGTCCCCGTCAACTTAGTTGGCCCACAAGTCATCCTCCCACTATGGTGGGTCCCATCTAGCAGGGTGGGTATTCATTTTTTGTGCGTAATAAGGAGGCACTTCCTTGCGTGCGAAGATATAGCTGGTGGGTCCGACATGTCAGCGGGGGGAACGTTTTTTTCACGAAATACAGAGGCCCTTCCGATGGGTCCCAACTGTCAGGTGGAGGAATCATTATTTTGCGCGTACAGTCCACGACCGATGGATGTTGTTCGTTGACCACGTTGACCAGGCCGCGCAGAGAGCACCATGGCGGTGGACGAGGGCGAGGCCTAGGAAGGGAAGGACACGGAGCCGGGGAAGACTCGGCAATGGTTGCCCACGCGGTGGGGAGTACGAGGGTTTACTGCTCCGGCTGCCGTCGTCGGAAAATAACAGGAGGTGTGGGTGAGTAGAGGAATGGCCTGGCCAGCAATGAAGTAGAGTGGGGCGGTGCGGCCTGTGCGGCAGCATAGCCGGCCACGGGAGGCGGGAGCAGGCAGTCCCACCGGAGCTGGTTTGGGCGGCTGGAGCAAGAAGATCAGATATTGAAGAAGCAGCACGGCCATTGGATTAACATCCAACGGTCACTGCTGTTAGAATCGTTTGTGGACTAAGTTGACAAAGCCAAAGTACACGTCAACCTAGTAGACCCACAAGTCAGCCTCCAAATGTGTCCCAAACAGCATACAACCCAAAATTGCTAGCCGGATTCAATTTTAAATCTAAATATACCTTAATTTAAATTCAATGAAATTTTACCCGCACAAAAACAATGAAATTTAAAATATCAAAATTCGAAAGAAAACAGTATTTGGGAACTAATTGCCTGTTTGCTGTATTTTTTTTTCATTTTACAGCACATTTATTATTACTTATAGCCCATTTATTATTACTTATAGCCCATTTCTTATTACTTATAGCCCATTTCTTATTACATATAGCCCATTTTCTGGGCAAAATGCATCCCTCCTCGTCTTGAAAGATTTCCGGCCCAGCAGGGCGTAGAAAAGCAAGTAGGCCTATGTTGGTTATTCTGCAAAAAACAAAATAGCTGGCTAGCCATTTTTCAGAAAGGAAAAAAACAAACTAGGCTGGTCATGTGCTAAACATATGAAATAAAAGCCTGGGCTAGACGGGCCACGGGTCCCGCACAACCCAATTGATACCCTTCTCCGTCCCGAAAAAACAAAATTACTGCACGCGCTGCTGGGTCCCTACTGTCATCCTCACCATATACACGCATCTCCTTATTCCTCTCGGTTGTTGACCATGTTGACAACACCGGAGGGCGGCGCCACAGCGAGCGCGGAGGACGATGGTGAGGCCTCGGACGGGAACGAACAGGAGCCGGGGAAGATCACAGCCAGCCGTGGGAGGCAGGAGCAGGCGGTCCCGCCGGCGCTGGTTTGGCTTTGGCGGCTCGAGGAAGAAGAGACTAAAGAAATGCGACAGACATTGAATGTCAATCGAACGGTTAAGGTTGGCACAATCGTTTTTTGACTAAGTGGACACGAAGTAGCATACTTTTTTATATATAGGAAGAAAACTGCGAGGAAAATGCGTTCGTCTGTTGTCCTCCTCACAGGGAACGTTCGCCACATAAGTGACTAGCACCTTGGTTTTCAACAGAGAGGTCTTGGGTTCGAGTTTGAGGAACTCTCAATTTTGTCCTCCTTCCTTCCTCGCAAAAAAGGGAAAGAAAATCAAAGACTTGGGAAGGCGTATAGAACAAGCTAGTGTACTAGTAAAGAGACATTGCCGAGTTTTCTAAAAAAGAAAGACGTGCTCCTGTAGCTGGTTCGAATCCAAACCTAAACTATAACTATATATGGTGCTATGCTACTCTGCAAGTAATGAAACTGACATATCCAAGGTTCGCTTCTCCTCTTCTCTACTTACTCTGCCTAGCATCAGAAGCTCTGACCGCAGCAACCATGTCTGCTGGCTGCTCGTCCACCTGCTCTTCAGCAGGCAACAACCAGATATGCGCCAAGTCGCCACCCGTACCATCGCCTGTGGGTCTCATCACACCCCCGCCGGCACGCGCACCACAGCCGATTGCTCATCGCAACCCGCTGCTGTTGGTGTGGTGCCACTGCTGCAAATCACGCAGAGTCATCCATTGCGTCTCAGCCACAATCCGCAACCCTGGCCGAGTCTTCTACAAATGCCCAAATCATGGGGTAATAATATGTTTAAGTGTTGTTCTGCTGCTTTCAGTTGCTGATTTTTTAATAGTTTGGTTGATGATCTTCCAATTTGATTCGTGCAGAAAAGGGAAGATTCATGTGATTTGTATTTCTAGGAAGTTGCTGATGTGGGGGAATGCTGATGTGGCCGAAGAGGAAGATGCAGAGCAGAAGGTTAAAGACGCAGTTCCCCTGATCATGGCCAAGCAACAGCTGCTGAACGGCCTTGACAGCAATGAAGAGATGAAAGAGCTAGTGAAGATAATGGGCAAAATCGATGTGCTCTGTAGGATGATTGTCTCTTTATTTGCAGTGTATGTAGCACTCATGATGTATTCAGTGGCTACGACATGAGCACTTTGCTGAAACTAGTAATGAATGAAACCTGTGTAGCAGGCTGGGTGTAGTGTTGTGAACATCTAATGATTTCTATTAACGGAAATCAGGGGGTATCCCCTTTTGCTCATATAAATAAATAGATAGCATAGGCCCTGTCGGGTCAGCTTTGTTCTCATTCGAAGACATCGAGAAAATTGCAGTCCAACAGCAAACTATGTCATCAAATTCATGTTTCACAGCCAAATATGAGTACAACTAAACAACAATGTCATCATGTTTTAGTTGTCATACAATCACCAAACACAAATCAGCATACATAACTTTTGATGTTCTCACAGCAAAATACTAAACAACATGTTCATCAGGTTTCAGTTGTCATAGCAAACACAATTTCACATAGTAGATAAAAAACATCTTCTGACAGGCAAATACGACAAAAGCAATGTAATCATCATCCGCAGTAGCAGCGTCAACATCTTCGCCATGTGTATCAGTCTGAATCGTAATTCCCCACGGTGTCATCTTCTTCTTCGTCCTCAACGTCCTCGAACGTTGGCTTCTTCTTGATCAACTCTTGTATGTCCACAGCACGACAGACAATCTTTTCGCCGACGTCATTGATGTTATGGTTCTCAAAGATATTAGGAAGATCTGTGTTATCTTGTACATCAGGAGTAGTGTAAGCATCATCTTGTTGTGCAACTTCATTAAACGAATTCCTCTGCTCAAACCTTTGCAATACTCTCCAGTCATCGCTACGTGCAAATGTTTCTTCCAAGAAAAATATTTGTGTTGCTTGATTTGCCAAAATAAAAGGCTCATTGGTCTGGTACACCGCCTTGACATTGATGGATTAGAAATAACCATCAGCTCTAGGTTTTGCGATCCTGGAAAACAGGTTATACCAACGACAGCACAACAGAACCACACACCGATGATCCTCAAAACTGGAGATATACTGCAACTGAACAATGTCTGTTATGTTAGCATACATTTCAGTTGTCTCTTTGTCATACGTATCCGTGCTCATGATGACACTATTTTGCGTCTTCCTGCCTTCGTCTCGTGCAAGGGTGTTGTAGCGCACATCTCCAACAACGCAAGATTCATAATGTCTTACCCGAGTATCAGGACCCATTGCTAGTGAGTAAAGGGCATCATCAACTGCCTGCCCATCCTCACGCATCTTCTTAACCTATGGTTAGAAAATAGACAAGTTGATCATCTTATATACTCAATATATTAAAAAAACTGACAGTGCACTTCAAAAGCTTACATGGTTCTTGAACCATTTCGCAAATCCTGCCATAACCAGTTTGTCAATGTTTCTTGGATTTTGCGGCAGTAACTCCTCTTTGTACATGTTGCACAACATAGTGATCGCGTCAAACATCTAAATATATAAGAATGTGCTGCAAGTTTAGTAGATTTTACGATGTATAAGCTGCAGTACTGCACTTACTTGATATAAGGTAGTATCTCAGGACAGTTATTCAACACATACCAAACCATTTTGTCCAAATCTTTAGGTTTGTCCTCCTATCAACTCTTCCCTGTAACTAGAACAGAATAATCGAAAACATTGAGCCCGGGATTGTCTTCACCCACCTCTTTGCTAAGCTGATCAGCTATTTCAATGTATTTTGAGCAGAATGTCAACGCTTTTGTAGCAATGTAGGCATCTGCAATGGAACCCTCGGGTCTAGCTCTGTTCCTAACATATCCCTTGAAAGTGCCTAGCCGCCTTTCAATAGGGTACATCCAGCCATACTGTACTAGACCTCTAAGTAGTGCCTCATTAGGTAGATGAACAGCCAAATGCACCATCACATCAAAGAAGGCTAGAGGATATATCTTGTCTCTAAGACGCACCAAAGCATCTATCCTGATATTTCTACTACAGAGTTCCCTGAAGAATTGTCCCAACTCTGCAACTAGTCTGTATAAGTCAGGGCGGCCCAATCCTCTAAGGATAACAGGTAAAACCCTTTGAAGTAGGACGTGGCAGTCATGATTTTCAACCCTTGTACCTTGTTTCCATCTGCACTGACTCTCCTTTCAGGGTTGGAAGCAAATCCATGTGGGAATCTCACACGTGACAGGACCTCGCAGAATTCTTTTATTTTTACCTTGTCCAAGACGTACACAGCTGGTGCCATATCCCGTGGTTTACCTTCATCTTGCACCTGCAAATCCTTTCTGATACCCAGGTGTTTCAAATCAATCCTAGATTTTAAGGTATCTTTCGTCTTGCCTTCAATGTTAAGAAGTGTGCCGATAATGCTGTCACATATATTTTTCTCGATGTGCATCACATCAAGATTATGCCGCAGATCCAAATCTTTCCAATACTCCAAGTCCCACAAAGTGGACCCGCGGGTAAACAATAATCTCTCTTCTACCGTGCCATGCTTCCTTTTCCCGCTACCATTACCAGGATGGTTTCCTGGTGTAATATGCCTGACCTTCTCTAATTCCACTTGCAACTCATCAGCGGTGAGCCTCTTTGGCGCATCACGGTTTTCATGCTTTGCATTGAACACATGTCTTCGGTATTTTCTAGGATGCGGCTTGTCCTTGGCAAGGAAACGGCGGTGTCTAATGTAACAGATCTTGCTAAGTATTGCGTATGACAGCGGATTCCTGTCACAGCGAACACATGCATTGTAACCATGTGGCATTCTCCTTGACATAGTGCCCAAAGCCGGATAATCATGGATGCACCAAATTACAATAGCACGCAGAAAGAAATCAGCTGGTGGGCTGCTATATAGGTCTCGAGTGAGAACACCCTTCCATAGCTATTGAAATTCCTCCACAAGAGGTTCCATGAACAAATCAAAATCCTTTCCAGGACTTTTTGGACCTGGGATGAGCAAGGCCATCATGTAGTTTGATTCTTTGGTGCAGACATTTGGAGGCATGTTGTAAGGGATAACAAGCACTGGCCACATGCTATATGTGGCGCTCTGGTGGCCAAATGGGTTAAATCCATCTGAAGCTAAGCCAAGTCTAATGTTTCTCGGGTCAGCAGAAAACTCTTTGTGTTTATCATTAAAGATTTTCCACTCACTACCATGAGATGGATGGCTCATTACATTCTGATCTCTGTACTCCTGGTTCCTAGAATGCCACAATACATCCTCTCTTGTTTCAGCATCATGAAACAACCTCTACAATCTTGGTGTAATTGGAAAATGTCTCAGAACATTATGAGGAACCCTCTTCACAACATCGCCATCTTTCCATATTGATGATTTGTATTTCGGGCATTCACTTAAGTTGGCATAATCCTTTCGGAACAGAACACAATTATTCTTACAAACATGGATCATATTGTATCCAATTCCAACTGCACGAAGGAAATTCTTCATTTTACTGTAGGTGTGTGGCAGCTCAGATGCATCTGGGAAAGATTTGTGGAAAGTAGCCAACATCGCATCGAATGATTTGTTGGTCATCCGCTCAGATGTCTTCACCTGAAGAAAGGTGATCATAGCTGAGAATACTGACAGCTTATTTCCTGGGGTGACAGCAACGTTGCATTGTTCCAGCATGCGGGCCCACCATTTTTCTTCTGCAGGTGAAAGTTCATGGAATGCACGAACATTTCGTAGCATTGTTTCAATGTTGGTCAAACTCACTGGCTCCGCCACCACCTCCTCCTCCTCCTCTTCCACCTGAGCATCAGGCAGATCAAGATGGTGATCTGCTGCTTCCACGTAGTCAATAACATTGACGTTCACAGCTTCACCATGATGAACCCACCTAGTATATGTGACCGACATCCCATACAAGTGTAGATGATTTTGCACAGTTGACTGGGGTCCTGTAACTGAATTCATACAACTGCTACATGGGCAGAGCACATCTGATTTCGGACCACCGTACTCAGCTCTGATAAAGTTCATGAAGTTTTCAACCCTCTCGACATATGCAGTGGAGAATCTTCGAGCAGAAGTTATCCAAGTCCTGTCCATCTGTTAGACATACAAATTAGTTCTTCTACTAGATATTACAGGAAAAACATATATGCTTTTTTATGAAGTCCAGAAAAAAATACCTAGGTCGATGTCTAAAGCTATGGCAAGATATTTGGACGAGCAGATCTAAGTAACAAAACATATGTAAAGCTAATTCAACAAACATATTTGAGTGCTAAATTATGGCAGGCTGTTTCAGCAGTCAATGAGCCTGAGCACACAGCCATCGAACTATCGAAGGCCATCGCAGCAACAAAGATCGAGTATAAAATGGTGTAGAGCTATTTCACCTAACAGATTGGCTACTAGACCATGGCAATCTATGTCACAATAAATATATGGCAGGATATTTTAGCAACTAATCGGCCTTGGCATGCCATCTCAGCTAAGCAGATTGAGTGTAGAACAGGGCAAGGAAGCTTCTTAAGCAAAGCATATTGATAGTAAACTACTTCGGCAAACAGTGAGATTAACAACGTCTATCAGCTAACATTCAACACTACACCGACATGAACGGGGCCTCAGTCTAGAATGCGCGTACCATGGGAGAAGCTGACCGACGTGCGTCTCCACACGAACATCGCCAGCGGTGGCGGCGCTGACCGCCGTGCGCCTCCACAAGAACGTAGCCAGAGGTGGCGGTGCGGCTAGAGGACGGCAGTCTACGAGAGCGTACTGTGGGAGCGAGAGGATCACCGTGCGTCCCCTCGACGAACCGCGGTGCCGACGTATCGGCGCGGTGGGGAGGGCGGCTTTGGCGGAGCGAATTGAGTGGAGGGGGGACAAGGGGGAGGGGGTTTGGGGAATATTTGGCCGAAGGGCGGTTGAATCGAATTTGGGGGGAATTTTTGTGTGGGGGGTGGGGGGGAGGATTTTCGCGCGGTGGGCGGGGGGAGTTTGGCGCATGGTCGGTTTCTCCAAGTGCAGTCCCACGTGTCAGTGAAGAGGCAAGCCGAAGCGTGTTCCGTTTGCGTGAGCCGTGTGCACGACCGAACGTGTGTGGGGTGCAATGCGACCGTGACAGGAGTGTTGTGAGTGTACCGCCTCTTTTCCTTTTTAACTAGGTGCTTCGCCCCCTCAAAAAAATGTTGCTTCGCGCAATCCATCGATACTACTACTAGTAGTCTGGTAATCCCGACTAAAACGGCGCGGCCGGGTCTTTTCCCGCGCGATATGGTGGGAGGTTGGCTTAGTTGGGTTTTTTAGATTTGTCTCAGTTCAAAAAAAGCAGAGTTGGTGATGATGGTGTGCCTGTCATCCTGCAATATAGGCCGTCCGATCTATATCTAACGGATAGGAAGGAAACTATGACAATTTACCCGCACTCCTCTCCACATTTGCAGATAAGGCTTTCCCTCGTTCATCCTTTTCTCCCACAAGATCTTGATCTTCCGTGCACTAGTACTCCTACAATATGTATATTATTGTGAAAGTTCATATACACCGGCCGAGATTAATGCAAACACGGCAGATTTTCATTACATTTCGAACATTTATAAAACATAAAAATAAAAGAAACCCGACCCTAAACCTATTCTACAGCGGCGACCGACGTCCTCCATCTGCAATCTCTATGTACGGGGGCGGGGTTCAAGACCCGTGAAGTGAAGGTGCGGTCTCCGGCGAGGAAGAGTAGAACACGAGATACGGACCGGCCAGTTGGCACACCATGCCCTGCCGCATCCCATGCCCTACTCATCCTCGGAGGAGTCCCCGACCTCGGCGGTGCCGGACGTTGGATGGCGGCAAGTAGGACGCGTGGCTGACGGTGCTCCCGTCGTTGGCCGCCAGCGTGGCCACCGCTTGTGCGGTCGCATCTGCGTCCGGCTATGCCACTATTGTGTCGCGAGAGGCGACTTGAGCGAGGGCGGCGACCTCGAGCTTCATCCCCAAAGACAAGCTCTCCCGCAGAGCGTTCGCACTTGCGGTCATCGCGGATGTGGTGTCAGGTAGGAGGACGATGCGCTATGGTGTGGAGGTTAGCTGGGCATTGCCGCTTTAAGTAGCGCATTCCGGTGAGGCCAAGCGTCCGGGTGCATCATTAAGTCGCCGGAGTTGGTTCCTCGGGCACCAAGCCTCTTAACGACGACATACGAACGGACGGCATGAATGCGGGCAGCTGGCGCCGGCTGGGAATGCACCGCGCGACGGTGCGAGGGACGAGGGCTTTGGTGTGCCAGGGTAGTCAGCTGCGGTCGTGGCAACGTTGGAGATGACCTTTGCTCAGATGCGATCCCCGCATGTCATTGAAAAAGCAAGACGACCCGGCATGGTCTCAGGTCCAGAGGATGCAGTTGGCCGCGCTACACCACTCCGCGGACGCGTCGTGGCGCCCCGTGCATCCTCGATGAGTCGGGTGTTGGGGTGTGTTTGGATTGTAGCCAAAGTGCACCTTACCAAAATTTTGGTCATGACCCAAAGATTGGTCTTTGTTTGGATGGTTGCCATTTCTTTGGCATGCCAATGAACTCTAGCCAACTCTAGTTCATTTTTCTTGCCAATGTCGGCCAAATCATGGGCAACCAATACCTCAACCAAAGTTTTGGCTACCCAATGCTTCGATGGGGCAACCTTGGGCACAAACCAAACATACCGATAGTCGTACCACAACACAAACGCCACCCTCGGCACACTGAAACCGACCGTGTCTATCGACGATATGAGTGTGTCGCTCACCACAGTCGCCGTGTCCAGAGGCGGTGTCGGAGCTGCGCCCCGTTGTTGGACCCAAAGACCCACATGAACGGTTGTCGGTGGCGAGGAGGTCATGGGCCAGCTCCTCCATTGGACTAGTCTGCTCTACGTCGTCCCGACGGGTGTGCCCCACATGTCAGTTTCCCTGTTTTCCTGGCCATATTCAAGCGTCAGTGCTCCGCGTTGCGCATTAGGCCTTTCATTATGTAGGCCAAGCGAGACAACTTATTGTTTATTTGAGCCGTTCAAGTGTAATCATGTGGTGTTTACTTATTTCTCATTCCTCTCCAACCCTCTTCTCCATCGATCATGTCGCCCTCCAGTCGAGTCCATCCTCCTGCATGCCTCATTTGAACATTCCGCCGAGTATCATTCGCATGTACCCACCGTAGTCCTCTTTCAATAGATCTCCGGACCCCGAGATGAAATCGAGAGGGAACGAGTGGGGGCACGTGATACCTAAGGCGGATTCAAAATTTTAAACCGGTGATCATAGCATCCGCAAATCATATATAAAGGGTATTCAATGTTTGTTTCGTTTTTGAACGTACAATATACTCCCTCCTATCCTTTCTACCTTACATATAAGTTTTATGTGTAGTCAAAGTATCTCTACTATGGTAAAAAAAGGTATCAACATTCAACAATGCCCAATCAATATTGTTAGATTCGTACGTACTCCTAGATTTGTACTTGAGATGGTTTCCAATTTGACTATTGACAAGATTAATAGTACTCCTTTCACATAGGTGAGTAAGTCATCTTAGGGTGTGCACCGTGACCAAGGAGGAGGGGAAAACGAGAGACATTAATGTTTATTTGCTAATTAATAGTATTGCATGTAATGAACTAACCACTGCATGTCATGTTTGATAGTCTCAGGTCATTAAAAGCATGCACACCCTCATCTCTTATTGGTTCATATGTCAAGAAACAAGAAACGAGGTAGAAGTTAATGCACCGCGCCTACGTGTTTTGGGATTATTTGGTTTTCGTAAGATGACTTACACACCTAGACGGAGGGAGTACATGAGATGTATAATGTGAAAATTATATCATTGGAAACTCCTTTCACATACGAAATTGACCATATGCTTTGTGTAAGTTGCATGTCATATATTATTACTCTAACATTTGGTCAAAGTTAGCCTCGAAAAACGCATTAGACCCTGTATGCTTTGTGTAAGTTGCATGTCATATATTATTACTCTAACATTTGTGTAAGTTGCATGTCATATATTATTACTCTAACATTTGGTCAAAGTAGTATAGTGGAAGTGGATCCTCTGACGTAGGTATCCCTGCCTTACCCTTCCTTTCGGTCACTTACTGGCGGATCCCATGCTTGCTAGGCCCCGCATGTCAGTTACTCAATGGGTTTGGCCACGTCAGGGGATCCTCATCCGTAGTATACTCCCTCTGTTTTTATTTACTCCGCATAAAACGGAGGGAGTAGTGGTATAATAAATGACGCGGACGGGGGAGGGGGAGGGCCGTCGGTTTGCTCTCAACTGCGGTCCCACAAGCAAGAAAAAACGCAAGACGAAGCGTGTTCCATTCGGTGAGCGACGTGGAGGGTCCAGCGTGCCGGGCTGCAACGTGAACGCGACAAGAGCGATGTACAGTCAAAACCGATTGACCACTATTCACACAAGAACCTTCATTGCTCGGCCTACGCTAGCCACTGCCCTAAAACCACAACAAATCTCCAGCCCATTCCCCCACCTTTCGATCCCCTAGCCCGCATCAAGCGTCCCCTAGTTCACCGGAAAGCCATGGTGCGCCGCAAGATCACTTACTACAAGATGCTGACGCTGGAGCACCGCGCAGAAATCGCGGCGGTGGTCGACCCCACAGACCTCCGTTCCCAAGCTTGCTTTGCGGCGGGCCAATCCCCGAGTTCTCTGGAGCCAAGCTACAAGGAGGAGGAAGCCGATCCAATGTTCACTGCGGAGGTCGCGGCGCAGAAGGCCCTCGATGGGTATGAGACGATGGACATCGACTTCGTGCCGGCGTCCGAGTCCCCCATGGTGCAGGCGGACCAGCGGTTCAACATGGCGATACTAAAGGAGGACCGGGAGGCAGAGGCTCAACTCGACGCGGAGCGCGCGCATGCCGCTGCCATCGAGGCTCTCCTGCAGGCGGAACCGGATGTCGTGGATGTGAACCGAGCGGTGGAGGCTCAACTTGAGGCGGAGCGCGCGGATGCCGCTGCCATCAAGGCCCTCCTGCAGGCGGAACCGGACGTCCTGGACATGAACCGGGTGGCAGAGGCTTGACTCGACGCAGAGGGCGCGGATGCTGCTCTCATCGACGCCCTCCTGCGGGCGGAACCGGAAGTCCTAGACTTGAACCGGGTGGCAGAGGCTCGACTCAACGCGGAGCGGGCGGATGCCGGTCTCATCGACGCCCTCCTGCAGGCGGAACCGGAAGTCCTGGACTTGAACCGGGCGGCGGAGGCTTGACTCGACGCGGAGCGCGCGAATGCCGCTCTCATCGATGCCCTCCTGCAGGCGGAACCGGAAGTCCTGGACTTGACCCGGGCGGCGGAGGCTCGACTCGACGCGGAGCATGCTGATGCTGCTGCCATCGAGGCCCTCCTGCAGGCAGAACCCGCACGCTCCGCTTGAACGAGTAGCTGGAGGCCGAGGACAACCACGGTGCGGAGACACACGTCGGCAGTGATGGCTGGTTCGCGCCGGCAGCCAAAGACGAGGAGGCCGTCTCTTTCCGCGAGCAGTGATAGTTTTTCTTTATGTTGTTGTTTTTATTATTATGGATCTTTTGCTGTGTAAAAACATACTATTTGTTATGCAAGTCGCCCGAGTCTACCATTTCAGGCGGTTGGATGAATGTCCTACGTCTCCTAACCCTTCTTTCCTTCTTCCTCACCTCTTCTTCTTCCGCAATAGACCACCGCACGGGCCATACGGATACTCTGGTTGGATAAACATACTCTATGAACGAAAATTATGTGTCAGCGATAGGATGGCTGAGTTTGGTTTGTTCACATGCGACAACACGTGTCAGTGAGGGTGCGTCCCCTTGGTTGGGTTTGCGGCGTGCAGGAGCGAAGTGTGAGGTTGCGGTGCGACCGCGGCGTGCAGGAGCGACCGTGTGAGGGTGCGGTGCGACCGCGACAGCCGTGCGCAAGTTTACCTCCTTCTCATTTTGAAAACTTTAGGCAAGCTTGGCAAAAATGTGTGGCAAAGTTTGGCAATGCAAGGCCTAGACCCAAACAGGATAAGTACGTACTACCTCTATCCGGGTTTATTGGTCCCCATTGTATTTTGTGCCAAATTTTGACCATAGATTAAACTAAGAAAATGTTTACGCATGTCACCAAACATTATATTTTTCAAAACTATGTTCAAATACGAATCCAATGAGATTATTTTTCTTGACATGCATTAACATTTTGTTAGTTAAATCTTTAATCAAAATTTGACATAAACTATAAAAGGGACCTATAAACTAGGACGGAGGTAGTACGTACTAGGAGTACTAGTGTTAAAAAAGAAAGGCGGGGTTTTCCTTCGATACAAATCCTCATTTCACGTGTCAATTAATGCGTATTTTTTTCTCGAAAGACCAAAGAGCTAACCATCTCACTCCTCATCGCTTGATTAATGTAGCGCCATGCAAACGAACCTTCTCACTTCCGCATGCATGCAGGGGATATTAATGTCCTTGGTTGCTAACCCCATCAATTTTGCCTCGATTAGTGTTAGTGGCCCTTTGCAAATTGTAATTTTGATATACTGGCCTTGTGTACAAAAAATGGAGGTAGTAACTATATTTGAATTCCTTGCCCATTGCGGTGACGTTGATGACTTTGTTTTTGTGGTTTGGCAAAGTGCGTTCGACGGAGAACACCATTGAGGGAGACCACGGTAAGTCGTTCGCAAGTGCTGCCTGCAAGCCGAGACAACCGCCTTATTTGCATCCAGGAAGTCCTTTACTAGTACTACTACTAGGAGTACTAGTGCGGTGAGATGGTTTCTCGAAGAAGACGATGGAGAAGCGGAGTCAGCGAAGAGTGAAATGATAGTTGCTTCGTCTGTGCTTTGTGATTTGACGCCTCACTGCTTTGTGATTTGTGATAGAAGGGACAGTGGAGTAGACTCTGTGCTCTATACTGTACTACTCCTACATGCATCCAAGCATGGGAGAAAGAGGAGAGACGTTGCATTTTTCTATTCCTTCAATCAATCAATCAGGGAGCTTCGGTTCCATCTTTTTGGCTTTGGCAACACCGTCCACAATGGTTCCCGCAATGCCAAAAGCTATTTTCACATTTGGCTACACATTGTGGATGCCCTTAACCGTACCACTTGGTCTTGCTCCTGTGTGCTATCTATACAAATCTCAATTATATTGATCTAAAAAATTATAGAATCAAAAATTAGTAAAAAGGAGGTGATTTTGCCGCGCGGATGGCGGGGGAGGTTTCTTATTTTCGGAGGACGTTGTCCTGGCGATTTGCTAACATGTGGTCCCACGTGTCAGTGCTTTACCAAGCTGATCCGCGTCCCACATGAGGCAGAACAATGGCAGAAGCAACACGTGGTTAAGTTGAAGAAGATGAGGGAGAAGCGACCAAGCTGATCTGCGTCCCACATGAGGCAGAACAACGGCAGAAGCAACACGTGGTTAAGTTGAAGAAGATGAGGGAGAAGCGGATTCAGCAACGAGTGAAATGATGGTTGCTTCGTCCCTCCAACTTCTTTTTTTTAGCATTATTACTTTGTCCCTCCAACTTAACCGCGGGAAAGGTGCAACTTTGTGATTTGACGCCTCATTGCTCATTACTACGCCGGTGCCATGACTGGGGTGCTTCACCCCGGCTGCTCTAGACTGTATTCCGGTATGGCACGTGGACCCGGTAGCTTGATGTCCCACATGTCGGCGAAAGGGACTAGAAGATTTATGAAAGTGAGCGCTCCACTCTTACGATGGAGGAGTAGACGACACGACGACCCAGTGAACTGTCACTTGTACTGTATAGTACTATAGTTTTGTTGTTTTGCACGATCCATCGATACAAACCCGATTAAACAGGAAAGGGCAGGATTTTTCCCGCGCGGTAGATGATACTGGCCATACATTTCAAAGGCAATTTTAATGTATGCAAACTGAATAATTATAAGTAACAATATGATATCTAGTAAAACTAAAAACACATATGATTTATTGTGTTAGAGTGTAGTAGTAGTGCTGTATTGCATAGTTGTTAGATGTAACATGCGAGAACGTGTAGAGATGTAGTTTTGTAGGGCCTACAGAGAGAAAAGCGTAGTACGGTCACCGAACTTCAGAATAAGCTGATTACGGTCACTATATGCGTTTTGCGGTGATTATCCGGTCACTTGCTCACAGTTCAGCATCCGATTGCACTTTGTTGACCGGCCAAATAGTCTGCGTGGCGCCATGTTGACTAGTTAAATTGACCACGTTCCTTGTGGGTCCCCCTGTCAGTTTGCATAGGGAAAAGGTCAGATAAACACAAATTTACGCAGGCGCGACAAGGCTCCAACCCATGCGTGGAAATCACCTAGTTGTGTATGTGTCTGTGAGGGCCTGATGTGTGCGCATGCACGTGTAGGTTGAGCACTTGAGCGTGAGAGTGTGTGTTGGTCATGTGGTGTACTGGTGTGTGCATGCATGCGTGCATGTGTGCGTGTGAGTGTTGCGTGCGTGCGTGGCTGCGTGTGTACATGTGAGTGTTGCATGCGTGCGTGGGTGCATGTGTTTGTGTGAGTGTTGCGTGTATGGAGTTCGTGTGCACGTGTGCGTGTGTGTATAATCACCACACCAGCTCCTGTGTGTTAAAACAGACGGCTCAGCATACCAATACAAGGCCACCTTGTCCGCTGTGCCCGTGGTCATGACTTCGCACCACCGTCAAAATATTTTTTTGTCGTTTGTTTTCATTCTTACTAGCAAGATGCCCGTGCGTTGCACATAACATCAAGATGCATTTTTATGACTTGTTTATCTTGTGAGAGAAAAGGATGAACGAGGGAAGGCCTTATTTGCAAATGTGGAGAGGTGTGTGGGTACCTTTTTGCAAAACTGCCATAGTTTCTTTCCTATCCGTCAGATATAAATCAGACGGCCTATATTGCAGGATGGCAGGCACACCATCATCACCAACTCTGTTTTTATAAGAGTGTATTTTATGTATTTTATAATAGTGTAGATGTAGAGTAGATACAAGTCAACATGTGGGCACGATGTTAGTGAGATAATGTGATGCAACACTAGATCAGGTGCCACATGGAGCGTTCAACTGGTCAACTAGTCATGTCATGAGCAAATACAAAGTTGTACGGTGAGCACGTGACTGTATAATAACCACTAAACATAAAGGCTGGCCGTAATGAGTGGATTATGAAGTCCAATGTATGTATCGTGCTTTCACTTCAAATACAATGATCATCATTGCATATATCGCGAGAGAAAGATGAAACACGCGTGAATTTTGTGGGGGCTTACTTTTAGAGGACATGGAGATAGTTTTGTGTGCATACGTGAAAGGGGCGTACAGGGGGGCATGCGATGGAGAGAGAGATGCTCTTCGTTTCTCTTTATTATGACTAACTTTGTATATAGTATAAAAATATACAAATTCACAGTGCGGAATAAATATCATTGTGGGCACAATGCAATGCAAATTAGCGTTCGTACTCCTCCATATAACTTTGTAATGTTGTATATATGTAGAAACTCTAAAATAATTTTTTGGCCACACTTTATTCAAAAGGAATGTTGTATGCGAAATAAACGTGAAGAGAGGGCTTTTTAGATCAATGGGGTACGTGATGTAACATGTGTGAATGTGTAGTTGATGCATTTGG
>NC_041381.1:580481011-580500762 GCF_002162155.2 Triticum dicoccoides | reverse complement strand
CGAAATAAACGTGAAGAGAGGGCTTTTTAGATCAATGGGGTACGTGATGTAACATGTGTGAAGGTGTAGTTGATGCATTTGGCAGGGCCTAGAGAGGTATGTGTGTGTATTACGTATTCGAGAGAGGCATGGATAGAGGGGCCGACGGGGGGTGGGGGTGGATGGGTGGGAGAGATAGCATGAGAAATGAGGGTGGTCTAGAGAGAGAGAGAGACGAATATGACGTCACGACAAGAGATTACATTCCCTTGAGTGTGTATATGCAAGGGGGGAGGGAATAGAGGCACCAGGAGAATTTTTCTGTGTGTGTGGTGTTTGTGTTGGTATGTGTAATGAGACGTGGGGGCAGAGGGTGTGTCACCGCGTGAGGACCGGTGGGTCGAGGTGAGGCCCTTTGTTCGGTTCCGTCCTGCGCCACATTGGTCGGCCCATGACACATTTAGGAAGACCCATGGATGACTAGTCGTACAAGACAAAGATAGCAGAATTGTGAAGGACTCTGTGTCCACTGACAAAGCCGGCTAGGATTTGTAACCCTAGGTTCTCGGACTAAGGTAACCCCTTTATCTCTGATATTACTATTCATCCAACCTAACTTTAAGGGGCATCCTACAGAATGCTTTGCTAGAATCATACTCGTCGATTAGGAAGAGAGGTGTGAGATAATGCGTGAGAGACATGCGTAAAGATAATGTGCGTACATGAGACACGTAGGCAAGTCCATGTATATAGAAAGGGTCGATGAGGATTGTGCATGTGTATGTTTGCGAGAGGAAGAGTGCTTGTGATAAAGGTTAGTGAAAACGGTTGTAAATGGTTATGAGAGGGAGGGAGGGTATATCTAGAGAATGTGTGCGAGAAAGACACCTCGGGAGAGAGTGTGTGAGCATGTGTGAGAGACCACCGATGGAGAGTGAAACTACACGTAAAAGACTGCTCTACACATTGATTAAAGATATAAATTGTATCCAAATATTAGGATGGGATCATGATATTTGCAATTCGCATAAGGAGCGGTCATTGATCCATCAGACATCTAGATTCTATCGAATTTGAGCATGTCTATGTTATTATTCGACACAATTGATCCACATAGTTAGTATTTTGAACTCCAGACAATGCATCGCTTTAGCAATCGAATATAAACGTGAGTATAGTTCATGTTGTGTGTGTAAAGCACATTATACATACGAAAGTTACACAATGGACATTTATAAATAACTACCTATGAACTAGTATACATTTGAATTCAACCTAAGGTGGTTTAAAAAAATCGAATTCAACATGAAGTCCATTCAATTATTTGAATTTGATATCATGGCATTTATAAACCATACCTAAACTATGGGGGTACCAATCTTTGCTCTGATTTTGTACATAATAGCATATGTAGTCGTGTACAAAATAGATTCAAATTTAGCTCCTCCATTCCAAAATAATCGTAGTTATAGGATTTTCAAGTGTCAAAATTCAAAAGGAAGCGGATAATTTAATGAGGTTTTCAAACATACAAGGTCAAATATAACGTTGTCTATTTAGGTCAATCCTCATAGTTCAAGAGTACTCTAAACGTGAATGCTTTTGTTCCAAAATTTCGAACGAAGCGCCAAAAGAGCCTCTACTCGCCCGAAACCACGTGAGACCAATGTTTGGTAGTACAAGGAAATTACTTTTCTAATAACTCCGACCTGTGAAACCTACCGGCCCGACGTCCAAAGGTCTAAACCGGAGTAGGTTTGTAGCTTCATCTAGACGCCACACAACCGCCTTCGAATAACATTCATACACAATGGCCGCCTAAGCACACATGCGCGCGGCCGAAATCGCTCCCGCCCACTATTTGGGACACCTGGGATTACCATCCTACCCCCGACCCGCAGTAGGTCCGAAATTTAAGAGGGGGGCAAAGTTTGTACTTTCCCCAAATTTTAAACAAGCGCGTCCCATCTTCTGTTCAAAAAAGCCAAAAACAAGCGCGTCCCGAATCGAAACATGGTTCCCCCCCACCCGTCCGATTCCCCATTCGTACTCCATGGGCGCCAAAACTACCTCTCCACCAGCCGCGAAACCATTGCGTCCTCCGTCCGCCACCCCATCCCACCCATCAACTGCCGCCCTCCTCCATCACGCCGGAGCCGATACCCCGACGTCGTCGTCCACCGCAACCTCAACCGCAACACCCTCCACGGATAGTAGTTGAAGCCGAGGCCGAGCCGTCCGTACCCGAGCTAGTTCAACCACGTCGTCCTGCGCCTCACTGCTGCCGCTCCAACTTTGCCACCCTCCACCGCACCGGAGCTGTTCCTGCTACGCCATCCTTCGCCGCCTTGGATCTTCTTCCCCTCCGCCGACATACAGCCATGGCAACACAGTCAACAATTTGGCCATGGGTTCGTCCAAGCCTGCACCCTCCAGAACATCGGTTTCCCCGGTAAAAACAAGAAGATCGGCGCGACATTTGGAGGTGACCACACCGGCAACCGAAGAAGGTACTCCTCTTCCCTTATTCGTGCAAATCTTGCGTCCCTGCTTGCACGGTAATCATCCCACAGAATACACTAGTTGACCACTTCTTCTTGATACTAGATGTTCCTAGTAACTCGCGATGCACAAGGTTTCTCCTCGTATACTATTTCACCTTAGCTAGAGGTCCGTCGCCCCCCTGAATTTCAATTTCTGGCCAGTTGATTCCCAATTAACGGAAGCATTCCCCGGCATAACAGGCGCTAGTATGACTGTTACACCGGGGAAGCAGCGCCTTGGTGTTTATCTTAGGGGCGTCTGCGGCCTAGAGCTACTGGCGCCCGATCTGGAGGTCGGCCGTGATTAAAGGGATGGCTTGGGGGCGCTGCCAAGCACGGCGGTGGTTGAGGTCGATGGGAGGGCGGGGCGGCGGAGGCATGGGTCTGGGCCGGTGGTCGCTGGCGGTTCGTGAAAGATCGTCAACAGTGACTGGCGGGAGGTAGACGAAGGCCATCTGCCCATTCCTTATAGATAGGACGGTTCATTAAAAAAATCGACTGACTTATTTATTTTCAGTCGACTGTTATCTTAGATATGACCACATGTGGTGGTGTGCTGGAGGAGTACCTGCATTTCCTGTGCTCATATATTACAAAATCATACGGAGTATAATCTAATTTTGTTTGCCATGCAATGTTGTAGAGCTATCATATGTCTCCTGTCATTTATTTTTAAGCCACCTGCTATTTGCTACTTTTACAGTGCACTAGTTCTGCACACACTTCACCCATACTCTCACTATTGTGTTTTTATGCAAGGGTATTTCAGACTCTCCTACCGAAAGAGAAGCAGCAAAGAAAAGAGAGAAGTCGCTCCAGCTTGGTATACGAGTAGGCAAGACACGTTACAACGCTATAAAGGGTGCATTGTCAGCAGATGGAGACGGTAAACGTAGCTCTGTAGTTGATGACCTCGCTCGCATTGAACCACCATCCCAGGTGCTTGCTTTAACTTCGCGGTGTCATATGTGGTTGCATGTTGGTATCTAGCTTGTATTCGAAAGGCCAAAGTCGGTCTTTATTAAGATAAGGAAAGATATTATTTACATGAACCACCATCCCGTGAGCACCAGAAGACAAATAGCTAGTCAGGGCACTGGCCGAGCCAGTGACAAGCCCAGCAAAGACATGCATCACCTGGAAGCCAACTAAAAAGCCGCGATGGTGGCGAAGCAGCACGCCTCCCACCAGGCTCTCAGGTCCTAGATGATCATGTTCACCACTCCAGCCGGATGTCTAGCTTGTATTGCTTCCAATTTGGTTAAATTGCATCTGCTTAGCTTACACATTATACCTTTGAATATGACATGCCTTTCTGTTTTTTGGTACATACTAGTACATCTGTGTATTAACCATGTTCTTACATCAAACTAATGTTCTTGTGTATCCCTCATCAATCACTTATGACGAGGCAGGCAGGCAAGGGGGCTACTCCTCATTTAAAGAATGCAGCGTCAACCTCCCGACATGATTCTCAAGAAACAGAAATGCTAGATGAAGATAGTGAACGTAGCTCTGTAGTTGATTACAGCATTTCCCCTACACTAGCATTGCAGGTGCTTGCTCTAACTTGGCAGCGTGATATGTGGTTGCATGTTGCATATGGTGTCTAGATTGTAATTCTTCCAATTTGGTTAAACTGCATGTGCTAGTCTGCTTAGCTTATACTCCTATAAATGTGACAATATACCTGTTAATGTGACATGCCTTCCTGTATTTAGTACATAGTACATCTGTCTATTAAGCATGTCCTTACATAAAACTATTGTTTTTTTGTATCCCGCATAAATCAATATGACGAGACACCTTTAGTATATGCAGTGCGATATTAGTTGCATCTTTCATATGATTTATAGCATGTGCTGCTTCTAATTTGTTAAAATTCCATTTATGATGGGACGCTTTTAACTTGGCAGTCATATTGGTTGCATCTTTCAATTTTATACACTATTGTCTTAGCGTATCATTGCACCTTACAAGGTTTAAAAGGGAGGAGTGATGTTCCTTTGATCTTGACCCGTAATCTAGTTCCGTGCTGGACTTGCCCACACAACGTTACAATTTCCTGTTTGTCTGTTCTCAGTTGTTTTGTGATATGAATGATGTCATACTATGCTTACCGTATTATAAACTTCGTCTCGTTATCCTTAGCCCTCAATACAATGTGAAGAAATAGACAATACATTAGCGATGGTACATGGTCATATGTTTGGAGCCTGGTTTTATTATGTACTTTGCAATAAAATACAACTAGTATTTTACATGGGTTCACCAGAATAAGTTCTGTATATAGACCAAAGCTATTTTGTTTGGTTTTGTTGCCTCCTTAATATCTTCTGTTCTGGTAGTACTAATGTAAAACCTCAACTTTTCAGCGAGCTATGGAAAAAATGGTGGAACCGCCACCTTCTGAAGGTGGCGAGGCAACTATAACCGCAATGTCAGCTCTTGCTGCAGTGGGTCAGTACCTGTCCACTAACAGTGCCAAAAGCACGTTCCTGCGTAATACTGGGTTGGTTGTTAAGGCAATATCGTCCAAACTGCCTCATGATCAAGATATGCAAGCTCAAAGCAATGTTGTATCTGCGCTCCAGACACAAGTCCATTCCCTAACAGAGGCCCTTTGTGAAACAAGGAGAAACATTGCTCAATGTCGTCAAGATATGCATGGTTTTGAAACCAGACTATCAGACATTTGCTATGTTGTTCAGGAGCCTAGGGGAAATGAAGGCGAGGGTTATGGTGTTCCATCGGACAATACAACATGAAAACGTAACAGTCAGGTCAAATGAACCAAGCTTCTGAACTTCTGGTGGTGCATTTATCTGCTAGACTGTTAAGTTTTATGCCAACCTTCCTTTTGTTATATAGTTGTAATTTGTTTTGGTGCGATACAAAATTTATTCTTAACGTGCAGCCACCGGCTGAAGAAAACAGCAAGCCATTTTTGTATAGTGTAGGGTGTTCCCTATATTTGCACTGGTGGCGATCTTTGATGCCGACTGGATGTAATCTGTGCAATCGCCTTAATAGCCTAGCGTTAGTTTGGGCCTTATTTATTTCCTAGTCTTCTTTTTCCCTGGTTTGCTAGTGGCCGCAACTACCCATGGCCCATATACGGGCCGGAGGATCCATGGGTCTCCTACAGGCCATCGATAAATGGGCCTGTAATCGGTGGGCCTCGGGCCGTCGATAAATGGGCCTAGGGTCGTTGGATAAATGGGTCTACATGGGCCGTAATCGGGCATAATTGGTATTGGCCCAGCACGGTAACGGGCCATTAACAGGCCGTAGGACTGCAAAAGCTTAATTCTGTCACAGGCCTAACGGGTCGTTAATGGGCCAGAATATAGGACGGGCTGGCCAGAAACGGGCTGACTCTTGCCATGGGCCAAATTTGGCCCATTAGGGTAACAGGCCAGTAACGGGCCGACTCTTGCCATGGGCCGAATTTGGCCCATTTGGGGAACATGCCAGTAACGGGCCGACTCTTGCCATGGGCCGAATTTGGCCCATTAGGGGAACAGGTCAGTAATGGGCCGGAAGTAATCGAGGGCCGAAAAGGAGCCCAAGAACGTATGGGCCGTTAATAGGACGAAAGCTAACAGGGGCTGGAAACGGCCCATGTAAATCACGGGCCGTTAACGGGTACAAAGAAAATTACTTTTCATTATGGGCTAGAGTCACCGTGGGCCTGTAAAGGGCCGAAAGATACGAAGGCCTAATATGGGCCGAAAGACGTCGTGGGCCATACATGGGCCGAAAATGAAATGGGCTGGTGTTATATTCAACGGGCCACATGATGTTGTTGGGCCGATTTCCTTTAGTGCCTAACGGGCCGTAAAATGGGCTATTTGCGAAGAGACCGTGTTAGCAGGCTTTTCATGGGCCAGCTGAAGGAAATATGCCCTAGAGGCAATAATAAAGTTATTATTTATTTCCTTATTTCATGATAAATGTTTATTATTCATGCTAGAATTGTATTAACAGGAAACATAATACATGTATGAATACATAGACAAACATAGTGTCACTAGTATGCCTCTACTTGACTAGCTCATTAATCAAAGATGGTTATGTTTCCTAACCATAGACATGTGTTGTCATTTGATTAATGAGGTCACATCATTAGGAGAATGATGTGATTGACATGACCCATTCCGTTAGCCTAGCACTTGATCGTTTAGTATGTTGCTAATGCTTTCTTCATGACTTATACATATTCCTGTAACTATTAGATTATGCAACTCCCGTTTACCGAAGGAACACTTTGGGTGCTACCAAACATCACAACGTAACTGGGTTATTATAAAGGAGTACTACAGGTGTCTCCAAAGGTACATGTTGGGTTGGCGTATTTCGAGATTAGGTTTTGTCACTCCGATTGTCGGAGAGGTATCTCTGGGCCCTCTCGGTAATGCACATCATTATAAGCCTTGCAAGCAATGTAGCTAATGAGTTAGTTACGGAATGATGCATTACGTAACGAGTAAAGAGACTTGCCGGTAACGAGATTGAACTAGGTATTGGATACCGACGATCGAATCTCGGGCAAGTAACATACCGATGACAAAGGGAACAATGTATGTTGTTATGCGGTTTGACCGATAAAGATCTTCGTAGAATATGTAGGAGCCAATATGAGCATCCAGGTTCCACTATTGGTTATTGACTAAGAATAGTTCTAGGTCATGTCTACATAGTTCTCGAACCCGTAGGGTCCGCACGCTTAAGGTTTCGATGACAGTTATATTATGAGTTTATGAGTTTTGATGTACCGAAGGAGTTCGGAGTCCCGGATGAGATCGGGGACATGACGAGGAGTCTCGAAATGGTCGAGACGTAAAGATCGATATATTGGACGACTATATTCAGAGTTCGGAAAGGTTCCGAGTGATTCGGGTATTTTCGGGGGTACCGGGGAGTTACGGGAATACGAGGAAGAAGCAATGGGCCTCATGGGCCAAGTGGTGGAAGAGAGGAGGCAGGGCGCGCGGCCCCCCTAGCCCAAACCAAATTGGACTAGGGGGGCAGACCCCCTTTCCTCTTTTTCCTCCCTCTCCTTCCTTCTCCTTCTCCTTCCCTTCCTTCTCCTCTCCTAGTTGGACTAGGAAAGGAGGGAGTCCTACTCCCGGTGGGAGTAGGACTCCTCCCTGACGTGCCCTCCCTTGGCCGGCCGCCCCCTCCCCGTTGCTCCTTTATATACGGGGGCAGGGGGGCACCCCATGACACACAAGTTGATCTATGGATCGTTCCTTAGCCGTGTGTGGTGCCCCCCTCCACCATATTCCACCTCGGTCATATCGTCATGGAGTTTAGCCGAAGCCCTGCGCCGGTAGAACATCATCATCATCATCACCACGCCGTCGTGCTGACGGAACTCATCCCCGACGCTTTGCTGGATCGGAGCCCGGAGATCGTCATCGAGCTGAATGTGTGCTGAACTCGGAGGTGCCGTACGTTCGGTACTTAGATCGGTCGGATCGTGAAGACGTACGACTACATCAACCGCGTTGTCATAACGCTTCCGCTTACGGTCTACGAGGGTACGTGGACAATACTCTCCTCTCTCATTGCTATGCCATCACCATGATCTTGTGTGTGCGTAGGAATTTTTTTGAAATTACTACATTCCCCAACAGTGGCATCCGAGCCAGGTTTTATGCGTAGATATCATATGCACGAGTAGAACACAAGTGAGTTGTGGGCGATACAAGTCATACTGCTTACCAGCATGTCATACTTTGGTTCGGCGGTATTGTGAGATGAAGCGGCCCGGACCGACATTACGCGTACGCTTACGCGAGACTGGTTTCACCGTTACGAGCACTAGTGCTTAAAGGTGGATGGCGGGTGTCTGTCTCTCTCACTTTAGCTGAATCAAGTGTGGCTACGCCCGGTCCTTGCGAAGGTTAAAATAACACTAACTTGACGAACTATCGTTGTGGTTTTGATGCGTAGGTAAGAACGGTTCTTGCTAAGCCCGTAGCAGCCACGTAAAACTTGCAACAACAAAGTAGAGGACGTCTAACTTGTTTTTGCAGGGCATGTTGTGATGTGATATGGTCAAGACGTGATGCTATATTTTATTGTATGAGATGATCATGTTTTGTAACCGAAGTTATCGGCAACTGGCAGGAGCCATATGGTTGTCGCTTTATTGTATGAAATGCAAATGCCCTATAATTGCTTTACTTTATCACTAAGCGGTAGCGATAGTCGTAGAAGCAATAGATGGTGTAACGACAATGATGCTACGATGGAGATCAAGGTGTCACGCCGGTGACGATGGTGATCACGACGGTGCTTCAAAGATGGAGATCACAAGCACAAGATGATGATGGCCATATCATATCACTTATACTGATTGCATGTGATGTTTATCCTTTATGCATCTTATCTTGCTTTGATTGACGGTAGCATTTTAAGATGATCTCTCACTAAAAATTATCAAGAAGTGTTCTCCCTAAGTATGCACCGTTGCCAAAGTTCGTCGTGCCCAGACACCACGTGATGATCGGGTGTGATAAGCTCTACGTCCATCTACAACGGGTGCAAGCCAGTTTTGCACACGCAGAATACTCAGGTTAAACTTGACGAGCCTAGCATATGCAGATATGGCCTCGGAACACGGAGACCGAAAGGTCGAGCGTGAATCATATAGTAGATATGATCAACATAGTGATGTTCACCATTGAAAACTACTCCATCTCACGTGATGTTCGGTTATGGTTTAGTTGATTTGGATCACGTGATCACTTAGATGACTAGAGAGATGACTGTCTAAGTGGGAGTTCTTAAGTAATATGATTAATTGAACCTAAATTTATCATGAACTTAGTACCTGATAGTATTTTGCTTGTCTATGTTTGTTGTAGATAGATGTCTCGTGTTGTTGTTCCGTTGAATGTTTATATGTTCCTAGAGAAAATTATGTTGAAAGATGTTAGTAGCAATGATGCGGATTGGATCCGTGATCTGAGGTTTATCCACATTACTGCATAGAAGAATTATGTCCTTAATGTACCGCTAGGTGACAGACCTATTGCAAGAGCAGATGCAGACGTTATGAATGTTTGGCTAGCTCAATATGATGACTACTTGATAGTTTAGTGCACCATGCTTAACGGCTTAGAATCGGGACTTCAAAGACATTTTGAACGTCATGGACCATATGAGATGTTCCAGGAGTTGAAGTTAATATTTCAAGCAAATACCCGAGTTGAGAGATATGAAGTCTCTAACAAGTTCTATGGCTAAAAGATGGAGGAGAATCGCTCAACTAGTGAGCATGTGCTCAGATTGTCTGGGTACTTCAATCGCTTGAATCAAGTGGGAGTTAATCTTCCAGATAAGATAGTGATTGACAGAATTCTCTAGTCACCATCACTAAGTTACTAGAACTTCATGATGAACTATAGTATGCAAGGGATGACGAAAACGATTCCCGAGCTCTTCGTAATGTTGAAATCGACGAAGGTAGAAATCAAGAAAGAGCATCAAGTGTTGATGATTAACAAGACCACTAGTTTCAAGAAAAGGGCAAAGGAAAAGAAAGGGAAACTTCAAGTAGAATGGCAAACAAGTTGTCACTCCCGTGAAGAAGACCAAAGCTGGACCAAAGCCTGAAACTGAGTGTTAACACTACAAAGGAAATGGTCACTAGAAGCGGAAATGCCCTGAATATTTGGTGGATAAGAAGGATGGCAAAGTGAACAAGGGTATATTTTATATACAGGTTATTGATGTGTGGCTTACTAGTGTTTATAGTAGCCCCTGAGTATTTGATACTTGTTTGGTTGCTAAGATTAGTAACTCAAAACAGGAGTTACAGAATAAACAGAGACTAGTTGAGGGTGAAGTGACGATATGTGTTGGAAGTGGTTCCAAGATTGATATGATCATCATCGCACACTCCCTATACTTTCGGTATTAGTGTTAAACCTAGATAAATGTTATTTGGCGTTTGCGTTGAGCATGAATATGATTTGATCATGTTTATTACAATACGGTTATTCATTTAAAGTCAGAGAATAATTGTTGTTCTGTTTACATGAATAAAACCTTCAATGGTCATACACCCAATGAAAATAGTTTGTTGGATCTCGATCGTAGTGATACACATATTCATAATGTTGAAGCCAAAAGATGCAAAGTTAATAATGATAGTGCAACTTATTTGTGGCACTGCCGTTTGGGTCATATCGGTGTAAAGCGCATGAAGAAACTCCACAAAGATGGATTTTCGGAATCACTTGGTTATGAATCGTTTGATGCTTGCGAACCGTGCCTATTGGGCAAGATGACTAAAACTCCGTTCTCCGGAACAATGGAACGAGCTACTGACTTATTGGAAATAATACATACCGATGTATGCGATCCAATGAGTGTTGATGCTCGTGGCAAGTATCGTTATTTTCTGACCTTCACAAGATGATTTGAGCAGATATGGGTATATCTACTTGATGAAACATAAGTCTGAAATAATTGAAAGGTTCACAGAGTTTCAGAGTGAAGTGGAAAAATCATCGTAACAAGAAAATAAAGTTTCTGCGATCTGATCGCGGAGACAGATATTTGAGTTACGAGTTTGGTCTTCAATTAAAACAATGTGAATAGTTTCACAGCTCACGCCACCTGGAACACCACAACGTTATGGTGTGTCCGAACGTCGTAACCGCACTTTATTGGATATGGTGCGATCTATGATGTCTCTTACTGATTTACCATTATTGTTTTGGGGTTATGCATTAGAGACGGCTGCATTCACGTTAAAAGGGCACCATCTAAATCCGTTGAAACGACATCGTATAAACTGTGGTTTAGCAGTAAACCTAAGCTATCGTTTCTTAAAGTTTGGAGTTGCGATGCTTATATGAAAAAGGTTTTCAACCTAATAAGCTCAAACCCAAATCGGGGAAGTGCGTCTTCATAGAGTACCAAAAGGAAACTGTTGGGTACTCCTTCTATCACAGATCCGAAGGCAAAACATTCGTTGCTAAGAATGGATCCTTTCTAGAGAAGGAGTTTCTCTCGAAAGAAATGAGTGGGAGGAAAGTAGAACTTGATGAGGTAACTGTAGCTGCTCCCGAATTGGAAAGTAGTTTATCATAGAAATCAGTTCCAGTGATTCCTACACCAATTAGTGAGGAAGCTAATGATGATGATCATGAAACTTCAGATCAAGTTACTACAGAACCTCGTAGGTCTTCCAGAGCATGGTCCGCACCAGAGTGGTACGGTAATCCTGTTCTGAAAGTCATGTTACTAGACCATGATAAATCTACGAACTATGAGGAAGCAATGATGAGCCCAGATTCCGCGAAATGGCTTGAGGCCATGAAATCTGAGATGAGATCCATGTATGAGAACAAAGTGTGGACTTTGGTGGAGTTGCCCGATGATCGGCAAGCCATAGAAAATAAATGGATCTTCAAGAGGAATACGGACGCTGATAGTAGTGTCACTATCTACAAAGCTAGACTTGTCGAAAAAGGTTTTTGACAAAGTTCAAGGTGTTGAATACAACGAGATTTTCTCACTCGTATCGATGCTTAAAAGTCTGTCTGAATCATGTTAGCAATTGCCACATTTTATGAAATTTGGCAAATGGATGTCAAAACTACATTCCTTAATGGATTTTTTTAAAGAAGAGTTGTATATGATGCAACCAGAAAGTTTTGTTAATCCTAAAGGTGCTAACAAAATGTGCAAGCTCCAGCGATCCATCAATGGACTGGTGCAAGCATCTCGGAGTTGGAATATACGCTTTGATGAGTTGATCAAAGCATATGGTTTTATACAGACTTTTGGAAAGGCCTGTATTTACAAGAAAGTGAGTGCGAACACTACAGCCTTTCTGATAAGTATATGTGAATTACATATTATTAATTGGAAATGATGTAGAATTTTCTGGAAAGCATAAAGGATTGTTTGAAAGGAGTTTTTCAAATAAATACCTCGGTGAAGCTGCTTACACATTGAGCATCAAGATCTGTATAGATAGATCAAGACGCTTGATAAGTTTTTTCAATGAGTACATACCTTGATAAAAAAATTGAAGTAGTTCAAAATGGAACAGTCAAAGAAGGAGTTCTTGCCTGTGTTGCAAGGTGTGAAATTGAGTAAGACTGAAGACCCGACCATGGCAGAAAATAGAAAGATAATGAACAGTCATTCCCTATGCCTCAGTCATAGGTTCTATAAAGTATGCTATGCTGTGTACTAGACCTATTGTATACCTTGCTCTGAGTTTGGCAAAGGAATACAATTTTGATCTAAGAGTATATCACTAGACAGCGGTCAAGAATATCCTTAGTGAGGACTAAGGAAATATTTCTCGATTATGGAGGTGATAAAAGAGCCCGTGTAAAGAGTTACATTGGTGCAATCTTTTACACCGATCCAGATGACTCTAAGTCTCAATCTGGATACATATTGAAAGTGGGAGAAATTAGCTAGAGTAGCTCTGTGCAGAGCATTATAAACATAGAATATTTGCAAAATACATACGGCTCTGAATATGACAGACCCGTTGACTAAGCTTCTCTCATGAGCAAAACATGATCACACCTTAGTACTCTTTGGTTGTTAATCACATAGAGATGTGAACTAGATTATTGACTCTCGTAAACCCTTTGGGTGTTGGTCACATGACGATGTGAACTATGGGTGTTAATCATATACAGATATGAATATTGGTGTTAAATCACATGGCGATGTGAACTAGATTATTGACTCTAGTGCAAGTGGGAGACTGAAGGAAATATGCCCTAGAGGCAATAATAAAATTATTATTTATTTCCTTATTTCATGATAAATGTTTACTATTCATGCTAGAATTGTATTAACCGGAAACATAATACATGTGTGAATACATAGACAAACATAGTGTCACTAGTATGCCTCTACTTGACTAGCTCATTAATCAAAGATGGTTATGTTTCCTAACCATAGACATGTGTTGTCATTTGATTAATGAGGTCACATCATTAGGAGAATGATGTGATTGACATGACCCATTCCGTTAGCCTAACACTTGATCGTTTAGTATGTTGCTAATGTTTTCTTCATGACTTATACATGTTCCTGTAACTATGAGATTATGCAACTCCCGTTTACCAGAGGAACACTTTGGGTGCTACCAAACGTCACAACGTAACTGGGTGATTATAAAGGAGTACTACAGGTGTCTCCAAAGGTACATGTTGGGTTGGCATATTTCGAGATTAGGTTTTGTCACTCCGATTGTCGGAGAGGTATCTCTGGGCCCTCTCGGTAATGCACATCACTATAAGCCTTGCAAGCAATGTAGCTAATGAGTTAGTTACGGAATGATGCATTACGTAACAAGTAAAGAGACTTGCCGGTAACGAGATTGAACTAGGTATTGGATACCGATGATCGAATCTCGGACAAGTAACATACCGATGATAAAGGGAACAACGTATGTTGTTATGCGGTTTGACCGACAAAGATCTTCGTAGAATATGTAGGAGCCAATATGAGCATCTAGGTTCCGCTATTGGTTATTGACCAAGAATAGTTCTAGGTCATGTCTACATAGTTCTCGAACCCGTAGGGTCCGCACGCTTAAGGTTTCGATGACAGTTATATTATGAGTTTATGAGTTTTGATGTACCGAAGGAGTTCGGAGTCCCGGATGAGACCGGGGACATGACGAGGAGTCTCGAAATGGTCAAGACGTAAAGATCGATATATTGGACGACTATATTCGGAGTTTGGAAAGGTTCCGAGTGATTCGGGTATTTTCGGGGGTACCGGAGAGTTACGGGAATACGAGGAAGAAGCAATGGGCCTCATGGGCCAAGTGGTGGAAGAGAGGAGGCAGGGCACGCGGCCCCCTAGCCCAAACCGAATTGGACTAGGGGGGCGGCCCCCCTTTCCTCTTTTTCCTCCCTCTCCTTCCTTCTCCTTCTCCTTCCCTTCCTTCCCCTCTCCTAGTTGGACTAGGAAAGGAGGGAGTCCTACTCCCGGTGGGAGTAGGACTCCTCCCTGACGCGCCCTCCCTTGGTCGGCCGCCCCCTCCCCCTTGCTCCTTTATATACGGGGGCAGGGGGCACCCCATGACACACAAGTTGATCTACGGATCGTTCCTTAGCCATGTGCGGTGCCCCCCTTCACCATATTCCACCTCGGTCATATCGTCGCGGAGTTTAGGCGAAGCCCTGCGCCGGTAGAACATCATCAACGTCACCACGCCGTCGTGATGACAGAACTCATCCCCGACGCTTTGCTGGATCGGAGCCCGGAGATCGTCATTGAGCTGAACGTGTGCTGAACTCGGAGGTGCCGTACGTTTGGTACTTGGATCGGTCGGATCGTGAAGACGTACGACTACATCAACCGCGTTGTCATAACGCTTCCGCTTATAGTCTACGAGGGTACATGGACAATACTCTCCTCTCTCGTTGCTATGCCATCACCATGATCTTGTGTGTGTGTAGGAATTTTTTTGAAATTACTACGTTCCCCAACACCAGCCCGTTAACTTTTGACCAAGTCAAACGGGCCGGCTTTGTAAGCTAAATGGGCCAGTGGTGGGCCGTGGCATGTGTAGACATATCATAGGCGCCTATCTGACCCACTGATGAGCTGACACGTGTTTCGTCCGGCCAATAAGAATTTTACACGTGGAAATTTCCCATTGGTCGGGGCTGTTAACGGGTTATCGGATCCAAAACCCAACCCGATAGCTTAACGGCGTTCCGTTACGGTGGATGCCACGTGTCGGTCACCGTTGACGAAAGCACTTCTGTGACGCGCGATTTATCGTCATGGAAGTGGACACTTCCGTGATGATAATTTTGGTAATGTCATGGAACACTTCTACGACAGCACAGGTATGACTATCTTGATTCTGTCATAAATTTGTCATGGATGTACATGCATGACAAAAAACGCGACCTACTGTGACAAACACGTATCATCACGGAAGTGTATTTTTTTGTAGTGCTTAGGGTGGCCTTCAGGATACAAAGGTTCCTGAGTCATTCTACCAGTTCTAGTAGCCACTCTAACAGCATAATCATTTTTCTTACTATTCATTTCATCAAGCACTTCTTTCTGAGCTTTAAGTACTTGTTCTACTTGAGTGATAACCATAGAAGCATGTTTGCTAACAAGTTTAAGTTCACCTCTAATATCAGCCATATAATCACCCAAGCATTTAATCATAAAGGTACTTTGTTTTAATTGTCTACCAAAATAAGCATTAAAGTCACCTTGCTTAAACATAAAGTTATCAAACTCATCCAAGCATTGACTAGCAATTTTAGTAGGAGGGACTTCAGCTTTATCATATCTATAGAGAGAATTTACCTTTACTACCTGTGTCGGGATATCGGGAGGTTCTTCAGTGAATAAGTAACTGAGATCATATACTTCTTCAACAGGCGGTAAATTAAGACCATGTATTTCTTCAATAGGAGGTAAATTCTTAACATCTTCAGCTTTAATACCTTTTTCCTTCATAGATTTCTTTGCCTCTTGCATATCTTCGGGACTGAGAAATAGAACACCTCTCTTCTTTGGAGTTGGTTTAGGAATAGGCTCAGTAATTGGCTCTGGAGCTGGCTCAGGAGGTGGCTCGGGAGGTGCCCAATTATTTTCATTTGTCAACATATTATTCAATAGAATTTCAGCTTCATCTGGTGTTCTTTCCCTGAAAAGAGAACCAGCACAACTATCCAGGTAATCTCTGGAAGCATCAGTTAGTCCATTATAAAAGATATCAAGTATTTCAGGTTTCTTAAGAGGATGATCAGGCAAAGCATTAAGTAACTTGAGAAGCCTCCCCCAAGCTTGTGGGAGACTCTCTTCTTCAATTTGCACGAAGTTGTATATTTCCCTCAAAGCAGCTTGTTTCTTATGAGCAGGGAAATATTTAGCAGAGAAGTAATAAATCATATCCTGGGGACTACGCACACAACCAGGATCAAGAGAATTAAACCATATCTTAGCATCACCCTTTAATGAGAACGGAAATAATTTGAGTAAATAAAGGTAGCGCAATCTCTCATCATTAGTAAACAGCGCGGCTATATCATTTAACTTAGTAAGATGTGCCACAACAGTTTTAGATTAATAGCCATAAAAAGGATCAGATTCAACCAAAGTAACTATATCTGGATCAACAGAAAAATCATAATAATCCTTATCGGGAACACAAATAGGTGAAGTAGCAAAAGCAGGATCGGGTCTCATTCTATATCTAAGAGATTCTTTACTCCATTTAACTAGCAACCTCTTAAGTTCGTATCTATCCTGGCAAGCAAAAATAGCTGCAGAAGGTTCAACATCAAAAAGATAACCCTCAGGAATAGCAGGCATATTCTCATCATCACTATCATCATCATATTCAGATTCAATAATTTCTCTTTCTCTAGACCTAGCAATTTGTTCATCTAGAAATTCACCAAGGGGCACAGTATTATCAGGCATAGAAGTTGTTTCATCATAAGTATCATGCATAGAAGAAGTGGCATCATCAATAACATGCGACATATCAGAATTCATAGCAGTAGTAGGTTTAGGTGTCGCAAGCTTACTTATAACAGAAGGAGAATCTAGTGCAAGGCTAGATGGCAGTTCCTTACCTTCCCTCGTAGTTGAGGGCAAAATAGTAGTTCGATCATCTTTCAAGTTCTTCATAGTGTCCAACAGATATAAATCCCAAGTGACTCAAAGAATAGAGCTATGCTCCCCGGCAACGGCGCCCGAAAAAGGTCTTGATAACCCACAAGTATAGGGGATCGCAACAGTTTTCAAGGGTAGAGTATTCAACCCAAATTTATTGATTCGACACAAGGGGAGCCAAAGAATATTCTCAAGTATTAGCAGCTGAGTTGTCAATTCAACCACACCTGGAAACTTAGTATCTGCAGCAAAGTGTTTAGTAGCAAAATAATATGATAGTGGTGGTAACGGTAATAAAAGTAAAGACAGCAAAAGTAATGTTTTTGGTAGCAAAGTAATATGATAGTGATTGTAACAGTAGCAGCGGAAAAGTAAGTAAACGAGAACCAGTATATGGAAAACTCGTAGGCACCGGATTAGTGATGGATAATTATGCCGGATGCGGTTCATCATGTAACAGTCATAACATAGGGTGACATAGGACTAACTCCAATTCATCATTGTAATGTAGGCATGTATTCCGTATATAGTCATACGTGCTTATGAAAAAGAACTTGCATGACATCTTTTGTCCTACCCTCCCGTGGCAGCGGGGTCCTATTGGAAACTAAGGGATATTAAGGCCTCCTTTTAATAGAGAACCGAAACAAAGCATTAGCACATAGTGAATACATGAACTCCTCAAACTATGGTCATCACCGGGAGTAGTCCCGATTATTGTCACTTCGGGGTTGCCGGATCATAACACATAGTAGGTGACTATATACTTGCAAGATAGGATCAAGAACTCACATATATTCATGAAAACATAATAGGTTCAGATCTGAAATCATGGCACTCGGGCCCTAGTGACAAGCATTAAGCATAGCAAAGTCATAGCAACATCAATCTCAGAACATAGTGGATACTAGGGATCAAACCCTAACAAAACTAACTCGATTACATGATAAATCTCATCCAACCCATCACCGTCCAGCAAGCATACGATGGAATTACTCACGCATGGCGGTGAGCATCATGAAATTAGTGATGGAGGATGGTTGATGATGACGACGGCGACGAATCCCCCTCTCCGGAGCCCCGAACGGACTCCAGATCAGCCCTCCCGAGAGAGATTAGGGCTTGGTAGCGGCTCCGTATCGTAAAACGTGATGATTTCTTCTCTCTGTTTTTTTCTCCCCGAAAGCCAATATATGGAATTGGAGTTGGCGTCGGAGGGCCACCAGGGGGCCCACGAGGTAGGGGGCGCGCCCTAGGGGGGGCGCCCCCCACCCTCATGAACAGGGTGTAGGCCCCCTGGCCTTCATCTTTGGCGAGGATTTTTTATTGTTTTTTATAAGATGTTCCGTGGAGTTTCAGGTCATTCCGAGAACTTTTATTTTCTGCACATAAAACAACATCTTGGCAATCCTGCTGAAAACAGCGTCATTCCGAGTTAGTTCCATTCAAATCATACAAGTTAGAGTCCAAAACAAGGGCAGAAGTGTTTGGAAAAGTAGATACGACGGAGACGTATCAGATATACGCACACTCACCCTTCCACTTTGCTAGCCTCTATTGTGCCGCGCAACTTTCACCGGTATCATGAACCCATTATTTATCTTCCTCAAAACAGCCACCATACCTACCTATTATGGCATTTCCATAGCCATTCCAAGATATATTTCCATGCAACTTCCATCATCATCATATACATGACTTGAGCATTCATTGTCATATTGCTTTGCATGATCGTAAGATAGCTAGCATGATGTTTTCATGGCTTGTCCATTTTTTTGATGTCATTGCTATGCTAGATCATTGCACATCCTGGTACACCACCAGAAGCATTCGTATAGAGTCATATCTTTGTTCGAGATATCGAGTTGTAATATTGAGCTGTAAGTAAATAAAAGTGTGATGATCATCATTATTAGAGTGTCACATCCCTAGCTTCTGGCATTGCTCTAGGCTAGCTTCATGTGTGCATCATGTCTATATTTTTGAAACTTGAATTGAGGAATATTGGAAGCCTCAAAACCCTAAATAAAAGAGGGGCAAAAACCCTAGAAATCTCATTCATTGCTCCAAAGTGCTCCTCTTAAATGTTTGATAATTTTTGGTAAGGGTTCTGGTCCCAACCAAAATATTGAACATTTTTAAGGATTTATTTTGGGACTTTGAATTTAAATCATTAGCTATTTGAATTTGAATTATATTCATATAATTAGAATATAATTTCAAATACCCCTGAAATATTTTATAAGCTTTTGGAAAAGTCCATCTAGCAATATAAAAATATTCAGAGGAGCTTTGGCATTGTTTGAATTATTATTTTTAATTCAAAACAGTGGCAAAAGAATTAAATAAAGAAAACAGAACAAAAATAAAAAAAAGAGCAAAGCATCTTACCTGGCGCTTACCTGGTGGCCCAACAGGACCGGCCCAGCTCCCCCATCTGGCCGGCCCAGCCCACCTCCTCCTCCCCCTTGTCCTCTTCTTCCTCTGCCAGTAGGCAGAGGCGAGGCGTGGCGCGCGCCCGAAGAGCTCCGGCCACCTCCTGCTTACCTGCTCGCCGCTGGAGGCACCCGA
>NC_041381.1:580472739-580480873 GCF_002162155.2 Triticum dicoccoides | reverse complement strand
ACCTCTCTCACTCTCCCGTAGCTCTCCCTCGCTCCTCCCTCTCCTCTGCTCTCTCTCCCTGCACGCGCCCGAGCGGAGCTCGTCGTCGCCGACGCTGTTCGCCGTAGCCACCGTGCTCCTCACTGCCACCCGAAGTACCCAGGAGATCCGCCTCGACCACCTCTTCCTCCTCGCCGAGAAGCGCACCGCGGGAGCCCCTGCCACGTCGCCACCGCCGTCTTCTTCAACCTCGGGACCGCCGGCCATCTTCGTCAAATTCGTTGGCTCCGGTGCCTCCCCGAGCTCCCCGAGGCCACCGTCGCAACCCCTGTGAGCTACTCTTCCATTCCCCCTCCTCCTCGCGCTCGTTCCCGTACCCTAGCCGCCTTTTCACCGGAGCTGATTGCTCCTCGCCGCCGGCCATGGCGTGGCCGTGGCCACAGCCACCCCAGCTCGTATCCGAGCCCACTGACGTGCTCACCGCGATCTCAGGAGTCCGTAGCACGCCCCAGCTCCTCCTGCCGTGCTCCCTAACCCCGACCCCGAGATTGCCCGAACTCCGACGGCCGCAAAAGAGCTCGCCGTCGTTAACTCCGGCCACCCCAGCACCAAACACCGCCACCATTGGATGCGCCACATCGCCAGCTACTCGTAGCACCCACCCGCGCATCAAACCGTGGCCGGAGCAGCGTTTCCGACGCTCTCCGTCGTCTCGGCCTCGCCGGCGTCAAGCCGCCGGCGGGTTAGGCCCTGCTGACCAGGGGTTTGACCCCCCTGGGTCGATGACAGGTGGGGCCAGCCCCCCCTGTTAGTTAGTTAGTTTATTTTAATTTAATTACCCCCCCCTGCTGACACTGACATGTGAGCCCTAGTGCCTTAATCCTTAATTAAACTAAACTAAACCCCCCCTGTTTAACCTATGACGCTGACATATGGGTCCCACAGGTCAGGTTTGACCTGGACCCGCCTAGTTGACCTGCTGACATCAGCATGACCTAGTGCTGACGCAATAAATCATTTTCTGGATTTAATTTAATTCTGAAATTCCACAAAAATGCCCAAAACTTCTAAAAATCATAGAAATTCAACGATAACTCCAAATTAAATAATTTATATATGAAAAATTATCAGAAAAATTCAAGGAATCCATCTGTACCATTTTCATGCATGTTAGAACAACTTATAGCTGCTGTTTAGCACAAATCAATTAAAGGGCATTTAAATAATCACATATGGAGTTTGAATTTGAATCTTGGATTCAAACCAACTTCATTTAATCTGGTTTTAGTTGCATTAGCCCAAAACACATTCATTTTGCCATGTCATGATCATGCATCATATTGTGCATTGCATTGATTGTGTTCCTTTCTGTGTTGCCGGTATTTGTCCCCTCTCGATAGACGTGATACCGATGATGTGATCGTTGACACTGATGAAGACTCAATGTTATCTTCAGAAGTGCCAGGCAAGCAAAACCCCCTTGTTCATTCCGATAAAATCCCACTCTCTCGCTCCTGCTCTCTTTTACTGCATTAGGACAACAATGACATATTTGATACTTGCTGCGGTAGCTGAACCCTTTATCCTTTGCATGACCTGTCATTGCCACAGTAAATAGATGAAACCCACTAGCATGAGTAGGAGTTGTTTGAGCCCTGATGTGCCTACTCATTCATGCTTGTTTGTCATGCCTGCTACTGCTTAGAGTTGAGTCAGGTCTGATTCATCGGGGATGAATCAGAGGCGTGTGAACATGTCCTACTATGGGTGAACTGAGTGTGTGAACACGATTTGGTAAAGGTAGCGGTGAAAGGCCATGTAGGAGTACATGGTGGGTTGTCTCATTGCAGCCGTCCTCAGGAACTGAGTTCTGTGTTTGTGATCCATGATCAGTTACTACCACACATTGGGCTCCGGGCGCTCCAAGCCCTCTCGACTTATTAATCAACTTGATCTCTGTCCAGGAGTTGCAACTAGTTTCTGGTGTTTGTAGGCAGTGTTAGTAGTCTACCAAGTGGCACCCGGTACAGGTGGGCTTGGGACAGACTAGGCACAGTGGCCCGGTGTACCAAGTGGCACCCGGTTGGTGGGCTTGGGAACCCTGCACACATCGTTTGGGGCCGTAAGCGACACCCCGGCCGGATCTCCTTGCGGATGGAACCCTAATAGGCGATAAACCTGGACTAGAGACTTGTTCGGTTAGTCAGGTCGTGTCCGACTCCCTCGCCCGGCTTCCGCTTGAAGGTTGCCGAGGTACATGACGTGTACAGGGCGGTAAGTGGCGAGAGCGTGTGTGAAGAAGTACACCCCTGCAGGGTTAACATCATCTATTCGAATAGCCGGATTCCTCGGATATGGAAACGTGGACCCCTTATATCAGTTCATAGACAAGTGAAAGTGGATACCCTAAAATACGCAAGATAAGCGTGAGTGCTATGGATGGCGTTCTCGTAGGGAGACGGGAGCGGATCCATAGTGGTGTATTGATATGGTGAATATGTGGACTCGTGTGCGCCACCTCAAAAGAGTTACTTGCAGTCGTGGTTCAGGATAGCCACCGAGTCAAAGCTGGCTTGCTGCAGTTAAACCCCACCATCCCCTTTGTTGATAATGATGCATATGTAGATAGATCTGATGTAAGTCTTGCTGGGTACATTTGTACTCACGTTTGCCTATTTTATGTTTTTGCAGAGAGACTTCGGTCTCACTAGTAGTTTCGTGTGGACTTCGACGTTTAGCTTGATACCTCAGCTACGATCTTGTGCCCTCGGCAGGATCTGATAGATAGTCAGGCTTCTCAGCCTTTTTCATTTATAGATGTCTGTACTCAGACATGATAGCTTCCGCTTGTGCTTTGATTTGTATGCTCTGATTGTTGGGTCATGAGACCCATGGTTGTAATATCTCGCTCCTCGGAGCCTATTGATAAATTATTTGAGTCATAGAGTCATGTTGTGATGCCATGTTGTATTTGCACATATCGAGCATATTGTGTGTATGTTATTGAAATGCTTGGTATGTGTGGGATCTGACCATCTAGTTGTTTATCTTTAGTAGCCTCTCTTACGGGGAAATGTCTCCTAGTGTTTCACTGAGCCATGGTAGCTTGCTACTGCTCCGGAACACTTAGGCTGGCCGGCATGTGTCCTTCTTCGTTCCTGTGTCTGTCCCTTCGGGGAAATGTCACGCTTTGAGTACCGGAGTCCTGTTAGCCCGCTACAGCCCGGTTCACCGGAGTCCTGCTAGCCCAGTGCTACAGCCTGGATTCACTCGCTGATGACCGACACGTTCGATGCTGGGTCATGGATGCCTGTCCCTGTAAGTCTGTGCCACTTTGGGTTTACGACTAGCCATGTCAGCCCCGGGCTCCTTATCATATGGACGCTAGCGACACTGTCATATACGTGTGCCAAAAGGCGCAAACGGTCCCGGGCAAAGGTAAGGCGACACCCGTGGGAATACCGTGCGTGAGGCTGCAAAGTGATATGAGGTGTTACATGCTAGATCGATGTAGCATTGAGTCGGGGTCCTGACAGCGTTGGTATCAGAGCTTGACTGCCTGTAGGATTACCAAGCCAAACTGGTCGAAGTTGAGTCTAGAAATTCTTTAGTTATATAAGGGAATTGATTGCGGGATGGAACGTAAGGCTCTTTTACTCCTTATACCTCATGGCCTTCTGATCTGAGTCATCATCCTCTCTCCTACGGGGATTAAGAACTAGTCTATCTCTTCTTTCTATTAGGATCACGTGTTACTAAGCAGTGGACTTATAAGATTGTTGGATTTAAGTCTCAGTTCAGTTCCTACTACTTCCGTATGTTAATTGTTGATCTCGAAACCTTGATATTGTGCTTCTGAGTGGTTATGCCACCATTTTTGTGAATGTCTCAAATCTTTCTGAGCATTTACAGCCGTTATGTTGTCCGAGTCATCCCAGGTTTCTAAGTAGTCTGATGCAATTGCAAATCCTTTCTTCCCGTTTCAATGTTCCCATGGGCCAGATTAACCACACTAATCAGTGAGTTGAGGTACTCCGTTACCTTGACATATATGTTGGAGATATTATTATGACCCTAGGTGTCTTAGGGGATCATCTAGTAATTTAGCCATGATTTGTGTTCCCAGTGTGATGATTCTGGCCATCATTCTCGAAAGCATCCCGTGATGCTACTTAGTAGTAGGTATTCTATTCCTGGGTTCTTAAACCCGATATTCACCCTACTTACATCATGTTGATAGTGTTGCTAGTTCCTTTAGTATATCAGTAACCTTTCCGATAGTCCTCGAGGTCCGTGGTATATCGTTCTTCCAAATACCATGAACCATTATGGCAGAAGTTTGTTGGATCAAAAGATCACAACAGGCCCTCTATGAGTTCTCCATGCTATATTGTGACTCTGCCAGCTCAACCTTTCTGCATGGGTTATCCGGAAGAATTATGTTGAACTTTGTTCGGCATACCAACCCATGTATCCACAACTCAGAAAGTTATATGTTCTTTTGAGTTGTCCCTCTTTAGTTGTCTACTGACCTTCGTCTATCAATTGATAGCCAAGAGTATGCGTGCGTTCGTTTATCGATGCCTATTACTCTTGTGGTCCGTCAAGCCATTCTATCGCAGAATGAATAGGAGAAACAAACTCCAGTACCTCATCCATATTTAGGCTTGGGTCAAAGTAGTTGTGTTCCGCAGATCAAGTTACAATCCAGCTTCTGGTCTGCTCTACCCTGAAGTATTACCTTCTTTATGACAAGAATTTCATGAGAATTGCACCACCTTTTGTGAATTCTTGACATAGTGATACTTCTCGCCATCCTTTCTCATTCCTCGGTTCCGTGTTGTTGCAGCCGGAGTGCCGACAAGTGAATCATGGTGTGTGAAATCAATACTCCCAGCAACCTCGTTGCTTGGTAGTTAAATGGACGATAACCTCATTCTTAGCGTGTTGGTTTTTGAATCATCATTCTAAGATTTATCGTGCTACCTTGTCCATCTTCCTGGTGCACATTTCGATTGATGAGTTAGGATTTTGTCAAGTCCTCGCTCATTTGATCATATCGTCTTGCCCTCAAAAGCGAGATTGTTCTCGAGCTTAGTAACATACCGGTGGTTCGTGATTTTCCGAATATCTTCTCGGAAGTATTACCAGGTTGTCCCCTGACTGTTATGTTGAGCTCGTGATCAAGTTGGTTTCTTGTGAACCACCTTCTCTCCAAGAATCGGTGTTAGATATCCCTGAGCTAGTTGGTTAAGCTAGACAACAACTTGGAGAGTTGGAAGATAAAAGCTTGCCTGACTTAGTTCGTTCCAAAGGGATATTCTTGTGTAGTGTGTGCTGAAGAAAGATGATATCTTCATCGATTGGTCCCTGTGATCAGTTGCTGGACCTATTGTCTTATCAATCTTTTGATTTGAGTGTGGGCTATCGTCAAATCAAGTCAGAACCGACGATGTTCGTAATGTTGTCTTCCTCGTGGTTGGTCCCTCGAGCATACACCATTATATCTTTGGTTCTGACCAATGCTATCACCGTGTTCACATGATGGTGGAAGTTCAGTGATATGGAAATTCCGATGAGTTGTTGTTTAGCCCATTGACAACATCCTTATCTCCTCCATGATGTTGTTGAACATTAAGTTAGTGTTGGAAACTTTTGAAAGCATTTTCTTCATGCTAGCTCATGAAGTACTTGTTTGATGAAAGGAGTGACTTCCTTTGATTCACGTGCATTTTGATGTAAGTTGCCGTCGTGAATTCGAGAAAGTTTGTTTTTGCTCCTTTGGAATCATCCCAAGTCGGTCATGCACGTGCGAAGAATTCTGTGGTCTGTTAGACTGATCATCTTCATTCCATACGTATATCCTAGCACACCAAGCCACTGATTGATTTGTTCAAGGAGAAGAAGTTCCTTCTTAAGAGTATACCTTATGCAAGGATTTTGATATCCTCGTTGATGGTTCCCCACCTGAACTCGGTAGTGTTTTATTATAAGACTACCACGTGGTCATGCTTGTCTGGGACAACGTGTTCACATGTTTGTAGCAGAACCAGCTCATGTTTTGGAGCTTACTATCGTAGCTCATTTCCCGAGTATCTCGCAACGTCACCTCGTCGATTTGTGTTGCAAACTTTCGTTTTCCTTCCTAGACTCGATGAGTCTGGAATATCCTGACACCAACCAGATCTGAATCTCAGGCAGATATGATGGTTTGGAACGTTTCCCAAGAACTATAATATTGGTCCCTCGGAAACCGGTAAGGTGGATGTCGTGGCCAACACACCCCGCCAAGAGACCTATTATTGTAGTGTCTTGATTGGAGAAGTTGGCCACCTCCCCATAGGGATTTTGTAGGATTTACTCCCTAGTTGCCCCTATGTATTTTTGAGATCCCGAAGTCCGACCTTTACTTGATGTCCTAGATGTCAAACCATATCTATGAATGGATTATGCTAGCACATCATGGAGAACATTAGAAGCGGAGTGCTAAATGTCTCTCGGTCGATCATCCAGATTTTATTTCCTTGGCCTCGCTAAGGTGAAATCTGAGAAGGTATTATCTTCCTTTGCATCTGCATCCTCCATCACCATTCATCATGGTAGCAAGTTGTGTTGCCAGGATCCTTGACACGGATATTGGTAAAACCTTGATGATTGTGGAAATGCTCAAGTTCTTGAGAGCACGCACAAGCGCTAGGTGTTATCATCAGCACTAACTGGGTTTGCTCTTAGTTTCCTCGGCAATGCCATGATCCTTTTAAACAGTGAATTCACTCTCTATGGTTGGGTCCTTCCCCAGTTACCAGAATCATTCCCAGCATTTGCATTTTGTTCCTAGCTTGCACCGCCAATGTGCCATTCTACCATGGGTCTCTTCCATCTCCGGTGATAAGCAAATCCATCCATTACGTTGTCTTCAACAAGGTAATCCACATCATCCAAGTCCGAGTATGCCATTCTACCGACCCCCTCCAAATGATCGCTTGTGATTGCCTTAGGCTGGTATAAAGAGTTACAATGATCCCTGAATTAAAGGTAATTCTTTTTGCCACTCAAGATGATAATCTACGAATCACCCTCCTCCAGGATGTTTCGTCGTGGTATCATGGCAATTCAACTCCTCGCTATGTTGACAACCGATCGCCACATTCTTAAGTCTGGAATTGTTGTCTACCTAGTGAACCTCGTCACCTGCTCCACTCCATCCCTCCAGAGGTATGCTTCGCCTCTCAGCTCGAGAGATGTTGCTATGTCCCATTCCGTGAGTTAATCCTGAGTTGTTCGACCTTCGAGAAGAACGATTCTTTTAGGGTCTTTCCTTTCCTCTCGTTGTCATGATTAGCTGGAGTTCTCAGAACAAGACATCAAGACAATGATGGTGAATGAATCAACGTTCAACTGAAGTGCACCCTGGATCGTGAAGATTGTACTAGTTTGCGTTTCCCCTTCATCCTACCCTATGCTTGAATCTCGAGACGAGATTCTTGTTTAGTGGGGGTGAGTTGTCACATCCCTAGCTTCTGGCATTGCTCTAGGCTAGCTTCATGTGTGCATCATGTCTATATTTTTTGAAACTTGAATTGAGGAATATTGGAAGCCTCAAAACCCTAAATAAAAGAGGGGCAAAAACCCTAGAAATCTCATTCATTGCTCCAAAGTGCTCCTCTTAAATGTTTGATAATTTTTGGTAAGGGTTCTGGTCCCAACCAAAATATTGAACATTTTTAAGGATTTATTTTGGGACTTCGAATTTAAATCATTAGCTATTTGAATTTGAATTATATTCATATAATTAGAATATAATTTCAAATACCCCTGAAATATTTTATAAGCTTTTGGAAAAGTCCATCTAGCAATATAAAAATATTCAGAGGAGCTTTGGCATTGTTTGAATTATTATTTTTAATTCAAAACAGTGGCAAAAGAATTAAATAAAGAAAACAGAACAAAAATAAAAAAAAGAGCAAAGCATCTTACCTGGCGCTTACCTGGTGGCCCAACAGGACCGGCCCAGCTCCCCCACCTGGCCGGCCCAGCCCACCTCCTCCTCCCCCTTGTCCTCTTCTTCCTCTGCCAGTAGGCAGAGGCGAGGCGTGGCGCACGCCCGAAGAGCTCCGGCCACCTCCTGCTTACCTGCTCGCCGCTGGAGGCACCC
>NC_041381.1:580459494-580472729 GCF_002162155.2 Triticum dicoccoides | reverse complement strand
TCCTCCCACTCCTCTACTCTCTCTCCCTGCACGCGCCCGAGCGGAGCTCGTCGTCGCCGACGCCGTTCGCTGTAGCCACCGTGCTCCTCACTGCCACCCGAAGTACCCAGGAGATCCGCCTCGACCACCTCTTCCTCCTCGCCGAGAAGCGCACCGCGGTAGCCCCTGCCACGTCGCCACCGCCGTCTTCTTCAACCTCGGGACCGCCGGCCATCTTCGTCAAATTCGTTGGCTCCGGTGCCTCCCCGAGCTCCCCGAGGCCACCGTCGCAACCCCTGTGAGCTACTCTTCCATTCCCCCTCCTCCTCGCGCTCGTTCCCGTACCCTAGCCGCCTTTTCACCGGAGTCGATTGCTCCTCGCTGCCGGCCATGGCGTGGCCGTGGCCACAGCCACCCCAGCTCATATCCGAGCCCACTGACGTGCTCACCGCGATCTCAGGAGTCCGTAGCATGCCCCAGCTCCTCCTGCCGTGCTCCCTAACCCCGACCCCGAGATTGCCCGAACTCCGGCAGCCGCAAAAGAGCTCGCCGTCGTTAACTCCGGCCACCCCAGCACCAAACACCGCCACCGTTCGATGCGCCACATCGCCAGCTACTCGTAGCACCCACCCGCGCATCAAACCGTGGCCGGAGCAGCGTTTCCGACGCTCTCCGTCGTCTCGGCCTCGCCGGCGTCAAGCCGCCGGCGGGTTAGGCCCTACTGACTAGGGGTTTGACCCCCCTGGGTCGATGACAGGTGGGGCCAGCCCCCCCTGTTAGTTAGTTAGTTTATTATAATTTAATTACCCCCCCCCCTGCTGACACTGACATGTGGGCCCTAGTGCCTTAATCCTTAATTAAACTAAACTAAACCCCCCCTGTTTAACCTATGACGCTGACATATGGGTCCCACAGGTCAGGTTTGACCTGGACCCGCCTAGTTGACCTGCTGACATCAGCATGACCTAGTGCTGACGCAATAAATCATTTTCTGGATTTAATTTAATTCTGAAATTCCAGAAAATGCCCAAAACTTCTAAAAATCATAGAAATTCAACGGTAACTCCAAATTAAATAATTTATATATGAAAAATTATCAGAAAAATTCAAGGAATCCATCTGTACCATTTTCATGCATGTTAGAACAACTTATAGCTGCTGTTTAGCACAAATCAATTAAAGGGCATTTAAATAATCACATATGGAGTTTGAATTTGAATCTTGGATTCAAACCAACTTCATTTAATCTGGTTTTAGTTGCATTAGCCCAAAACACATTCATTTTGCCATGTCATGATCATGCATCATATTGTGCATTGCATTGATTGTGTTCCTTTCTGTGTTGCCGGTATTTGTCCCCTCTCGATAGACGTGATACCGATGATGTGATCGTTGACACTGATGAAGACTCAATGTTATCTTCAGAAGTGCCAGGCAAGCAAAAAACCCCTTGTTCATTCCGATAAAATCCCACTCTCTCGCTCCTGCTCTCTTTTACTGCATTAGGACAACAACGACATATTTGATACTTGCTGCGGTAGCTGAACCCTTTATCCTTTGCATGACCTGTCATTGCCACAGTAAATAGATGAAACCCACTAGCATGAGTAGGAGTTGTTTGAGCCCTGATGTGCCTACTCATTCATGCTTGTTTGTCATGCCTGCTACTGCTTAGAGTTGAGTCAGGTCTGATTCATCGGGGATGAATCAGAGGCGTGTGAACATGTCCTACTATGGGTGAACTGAGTGTGTGAACACGATTTGGTAAAGGTAGCGGTGAAAGGCCATGTAGGAGTACATGGTGGGTTGTCTCATTGCAGCCGTCCTCAGGAACTGAGTTCTGTGTTTGTGATCCATGATCAGTTACTACCACACATTGGGCTCCGGGCGCTCCAAGCCCTCTCGACTTATTAATCAACTTGATCTCTGTCCAGGAGTTGCAACTAGTTTCTGGTGTTTGTAGGCAGTGTTAGTAGTCTACCAAGTGGCACCCGGTACAGGTGGGCTTGGGACAGACTAGGCACAGTGGCCCGGTGTACCAAGTGGCACCCGGTTGGTGGGCTTGGGAACCCTGCACACATTGTTTGGGGCCGTAAGCGACACCCCGGCCGGATCTCCTTGCGGATGGAACCCGAATAGGCGATAAACCTGGACTAGAGACTTGTTCGGTTAGTCAGGTCGTGGCCGACTCCCTCGCCCGGCTTCCGCTTGAAGGTTGCCGAGGTACATGACGTGTACAGGGCGGTAAGTGGCGAGAGCGTGTGTGAAGAAGTACACCCCTGCAGGGTTAACATCATCTATTCGAATAGCCGGATTCCTCGGATATGGAAACGTGGACCCCTTATATCAGTTCATAGACAAGTGAAAGTGGATACCCTAAAATACGCAAGATAAGCGTGAGTGCTATGGATGGCGTTCTCGTAGGGAGACGGGAGCGGATCCATAGTGGTGTATTGATATGGTGAATATGTGGACTCGTGTGCGCCACCTCAAAAGAGTTACTTGCAGTCGTAGTTCAGGATAGCCACCGAGTCAAAGCTAGCTTGCTGCAGTTAAACCCCACCATCCCCTTTGTTGATAATGATGCATATGTAGATAGATCTGATGTAAGTCTTGCTGGGTACATTTGTACTCACGTTTGCCTATTTTATGTTTTTGCAGAGAGACTTCGGTCTCACTAGTAGTTTCGCGTGGACTTCGACGTTTAGCTTGATACCTCAGCTACGATCTTGTGCCCTCGGCAGGATCTGATAGATAGTCAGGCTTCTCAGCCTTTTTCATTTATAGATGTCTGTACTCAGACATGATAGCTTCCGCTTGTGCTTTGATTTGTATGCTCTGATTGTTGGGTCATGAGACCCATGGTTGTAATATCTCGCTCCTCGGAGCCTATTGATAAATTATTTTGAGTCATAGAGTCATGTTGTGATGCCATGTTGTATTTGCACATATCGAGCATATTGTGTGTATGTTATTGAAATGCTTGGTATGTGTGGGATCTGACCATCTAGTTGTTTATCTTTAGTAGCCTCTCTTACGGGGAAATGTCTCCTAGTGTTTCACTGAGCCATGGTAGCTTGCTACTGCTCCGGAACACTTAGGCTGGCCGGCATGTGTCCTTCTTCGTTCATGTGTCTGTCCCTTCGGGGAAATGTCACGCTTTGAGTACCGGAGTCCTGTTAGCCCGCTACAGCCCGGTTCACCGGAGTCCTGCTAGCCCAGTGCTACAGCCTGGATTCACTCGCTGATGACCGACACGTTCGATGCTGGGTCATGGATGCCTGTCCCTGTAAGTCTGTGCCACTTTGGGTTTACGACTAGCCATGTCAGCCCCGGGCTCCTTATCATATGGATGCTAGCGACACTGTCATATACGTGTGCCAAAAGGCGCAAACGGTCCCGGGCAAAGGTAAGGCGACACCCGTGGGAATACCGTGCGTGAGGCCGCAAAGTGATATGAGGTGTTACATGCTAGATCGATGTGGCATTGAGTCGGGGTCCTGACATAGAGCATTGCCCCAGTGAGGAAAGGATGAAGGAGACTATGATTCCCCCACAAGTCGGGATGAGACTCCGAACTTTATGAAAAATAAAAGAGGCCAAAGAAGCCCAAATAAAAAAAGAGCCCAAAGAAGCCCACCAAAAATAAAGAAAAAAAGAAAAAAAAATGAAAAATAAAAAAATCAGAGAAAAAGAGAGAAGGGGCAATGTTACTGTCCTTTAACCACACTTGTGCTTCAGAGTAGCACCATGTTCTTCATATAGAGAGTTTCTTGAGTTATCACTTTCATATACTAGTGGGAATTTTCATTATAGAACTTGGCTTGTATATTCCAATGATGGGCTTCCTCAAACGCCCGAGGTCTTCATGAGCAAGCAAGTTGGATGCACACCCACTTAGTTTCCAGTTTGAGCTTTCATACACTTATAGCTCTTAGTGCATCCATTGCATGGCAATCCCTACTCACTCACATTGATATCTATTGATGGACATCTCCATAGCCCATTGATACGCCTAGTTGATGTGAGACTTTCTTCTCCCTTTTTGTCCTCACAACCACCACCAAATACCACCATAGTGCTATGTCCATGGCTTGCGCTCATGTATTGCGTAAGAGTTGAAAAAGCTGAAGCGCGTTAAAAAGTATGAACCAATGGCTCGGCTCGTCATCGGGGTTGTGCATGATGGGAGTATTTTGTGTAATGAATATGGAGCATAGCCAGACTATATGATTATGTAGGGATGAGCTTTCTTTGGCTATGTTATTTCGATAAGACATAATTGCTTGGTTGGTATGCTTGAAGTATTATTGTTTTTATGTCAAATGATAGACTATTGCTTTGAAACACTCGTGCCTTAATATTCATGCCATGATTAGACATATGATCAAGATTATGCTAGGTAGCATTCCACATAAAAAATTATCTTTTTTATCATTTACCTACTCGAGGACGAGCAGGAATTAAGCTTGGGGACGCTGATACGTCTCCGTCGTATCTATAATTTTTGATTGTTCCATGCCAATATTATTCAACTTTCATATACTTTTGGCAACTTTTTATACTATTTTTGGGGACTAACATATTGATTCAGTGCCCAGTGCCAGTTCTTGTCTCTTGCATGTTTTATGTTTCGCAGAAACCCAATATCAAACGGAGTCCAAACGGGATAAAAACGGACGGAGAATTATTTTGGAATATTTGTGATTTTGGGAGGAAGAATCAACATGAAACGGTGCCCGAGGTGGCCACGAGAGTGGCCCACGCCACCACTCCAGGTGGGCGCGCCCCCCACTCTCGTGGGCCACCCGTAAGGCGGTTGATGCCCTTCTTTGGCCGCAAGAAAGCTAATTTTTGGAAAATGATCTAGGCAAAGGCTTCAATCCAATCAGAGTTACGGATCTCCAGATATAAAGGAAACGGTGCCAGGGCAGAATTCAAGAACGCAGAAACAGAGAGATAGATCCAATCTCGGAGGGGCTCTCGCCCCTCCCACGCTATGGGAGCCAAGGACCAGAGGGGAACCCCTTCTCCCATCTAGGGAGGAGGTCAAGGAAGAAGAAGAAGAAGGGGGGCTCTCTCCCCCTTGCTTCCGGTGGCGCCGGAACGCCGTCGGGGGCCATCATCATCATCGCGATCTTCACCAACACCATCGTCATCTTCACCAACATCTCCATCACCTTCCCCCCTCTATCTACAGCGGTCCACTCTCCCGCAACCCGCTGTACCCTCTACTTGAACATGGTGCTTTATGCTTCATATTATTATCCAATGATGTGTTGCCATCCTATGATGTCTGAGTAGATTTTCGTTGTCCTATTGGTGGTTGATGAATTGCTATGATTGATTTAATTTGCTTGTGGTTATGTTGTTGTCCTTTGGTGCCCATCATATGAGCGTGCGCGTGGATCACACCTTAAGGTTAGTTGTATGTTGATAGGACTATGTATTGGAGGGCTAGAGTGACAGAAGCTTCAACCTAGCATAGAAATTGATGCATACGGGATTGAAGGGGGACCAATATATCTTAATGCTGAGTTTTACCTTAATGAACGTTAGTAGTTGCAGACCGCTTGCTAATAGTTCCAATCATAAGAGCATAGAATTCCAAGTCAGGGATGACATGCTAGCAGTGGCCTCTCCCACATAAAACTTGCTATCGGTCTAGTAACGTAGTCAATTGCTTAGGGACAATTCCACAACTCCTACCACCACTTTTCCACACTCGCTATACTTACTTTATTGCATCTTTATCTAAACAGCCCCTACTTTCCATTTACACGTTCTTTACTTTCTTGCAAAACTATCCAACAACACCTACAAAGTACCTCTAGTTTCATACTTGTTCTAGGTAAAGCGAACGTCAAGCGTGCGTAGAGTCATATCTGTGGCCGACAGGACTTGAGAGAGTATTTGTTCTACCTTTAGCTCCTCGTTGGGTTTGACACTCTTACTTATCGAAAGAGGCTACAACTATCTCGTATACTTGCGGGTTATCACAGTGGTGGCAGTGTTTGGATCACAATACTTGTGAACACCCAATGCGAAAGACACTGCTCGGATCCTAGCATAGAATGCAGCAAGAGGATTTCCTAGGATGCTTGGAAACATTGACTGCATGCATTGGAAATGGAAGAACTATCTATTTGCTTGGCAGGGATTGTACAAAAGGAGCCAAAGGCGGTTGCAGTGTGGTACTTGAGGCTGTGGCCACACAAGACCTCTGGATTTGGTACTCTTTCTTTGGGATGCCAGGTACTCACTATGACATCAACGTCCTACAGTGCTCCCCTGCCTTTGCCAAGCTTGTTGAAGATCATTCTCCTCTGGTGAACTTCGAGTTCAATGGGCGACACTACAACAAGGGGTACTACCTAGCTGATGGCTTCTATCCGAGATGGTCGACATTTGTGAAGACTATCTCAAACCCTGTGCCAGGAGACAAGAACGCCTTCTTTGCGAAGGTTCGGGAGGCTTGCAGGAAGGATGTCGAGCGGGCATTTGGTGTGCTCCAATCTCAATTTGCTGTTATCTGGTTCCCTACTCAGACCTGGTCGAAAGATCAAATGTGGGAGATCATGACTTGCTGTGTCATCTTGCACAACATGATCATTGAGAGCGAGCAGGAAGAGCCAGTGTTTGACACAGAACCATATGCCGGGTTCTCTTGCCCAAGTTGATCACCAACTACCGGCAACCTGGACTGACTACCTCAATATGCGTCAGGAGATCCGAGACCTACAGGTGCATCAAGAACTGCAACACGATCTGGTGGAGCACCTATGGAGGCTCAAGGGCGACGCCGGGAATGACGTGTGATGAAATATGAGTTTTTATTTGTCGAACTATATAATTTGCATTGAACTATTTGATTTATATTGATTTTCTGTGATGAACTATGGAGGCAAAAACATGCTGAAACACGCCGAACTATGTGATGAACTAATTGATTTCTATTTGTTGAATTATTTATGGGAGAATTCACGCCGAAACACGCCGAATATGGGCCGATTCACACAGATATCGGGCCGTTTTTGGACAAAATTGGGCCGAATAATGGTCCGAAATCGGCGCCTGGGGGCGACGGTTGGGTGCCCAACCGCCCCCAGAGCCGAGTTTGCCGCCGGCTCGCCCCCAGGAGGCGATTTTTATGCCTCCTGGGGGGGCCAACTGCTGGAGATGCTCTAAGAAACCATGGATGCTAGTCTTTCTACAATATGGATTTAATTTGCCCATTTAATATCTAATTCTTATGAAATTTAAACTAACCGAGGTGATACCATATGTCATACACTAGAACTTCTAGATGAGGTTGGGAGAACATTGAAAAATCAGATATAAATGACGTATGTTCATGGCAGTACATGGCATGTCACTTGTTTAGAATGATTGCTAGGCCTAATATAGGCCATATATATCATTCATGAATGAAGTTAGGTCGTTGTATCATTTTGCATATGATGGGATGCACCCAACAAAGGCCATGTGGATGATTTAGGTTTCGAGGCTAAAAGTACATTGTTCGTCTTCACCATGGACCATCTTCGATTGAGATTGATATTTTCCTTGGAAGATGGGCCATAATTAACTAATTAATAATCATATTGTTCAAGTTGTATGGAGGAAAATCGCCTTACATTCATCAAGGCTGAAGTCATGGACATCGAGTGATACTTCTTCAAGCGAATTTGGAGCTTAGATATTAACAAGGTTGTATATATTTACATTCTTAGTACTTAGTATGTTGTAAGGGCTGCAAATATACCCACCGTTGTGCATTATGTGTATCAGTGTATGTAATGTTGCAAAGCAGGGTGACACTGGCATAATTATTTTTTTTGCGAGTGAAAAACTTGTATTACTCAACCAGGAAGTTATTACAATCAGTGAGTTCTAGCTCGACTGCAATTGGAGGGCCAAACCCAATCCAAGTCATGGTTCTACCTTCCATTATAGCAAAATTTGCCAAACTATCACTAACCTTCTTTGGAGATCGGTTAACATGAGTAATACAAGTTCATGGCAAGATGATACCAAATGTCATACACTAGAACTTGTAGATGAGGTTGGGAAAACAATGAAAATCAGATATAAATGGCATACGTTCATGGCAAGTATTTTTACGGCAGGTCACATGTTTAGAATGATTGCTAAGCCTGATATAAGTGGGCCATATATCATCCGTGAATGAAGTTAGGTTGTATCATTCTGCATAAGATGAGATGCACCCAACATAGGTCATGTCAATGATTTGGGTTTCGAGGCTTCAAGCACATTGTTCTTCTTCACCACGGACCACCTTCGATTGACATTAAGGTTTTGCTTGGAAGATGGGCACATTGGCTACAACATGGATCACACGAGAGAAAAGGAATCGGTCCCACACGGCTGCATGGATCACTGTTCACATACTCTGCAAAGTGCATGAATCTTTCCTGACACTGGGAAAGGCCTGCTGCTCGCTAGGCCACGGCACAAATCTTAAAACCAGTGAACGGACAGATAAGGGGGTGCCTGGACTCCCGGGTGCTATCGCACCTTTCCGAATCAACTTAAAGGTCGTAGACATCGAGGCTGAAGTCATGGATATCGAGTGATATTTCTTCAACGAGTTCTGGAGGTTAGGTGTGAGACCTCGACTTGCGTCTTGTAGCGATTGGCTGATACAGATTACGGCACATGTAATAGATTAACGGGGCTGTATATGTGTACATTCTTACTTTGTATGTTTCCAGGGCTGCAAATATACCGACGGTTGTGCATTGTGTGTATCAGTGTATGTACTTCCTCCGTTTCTTTTTACTCCGCGTATAAGTTTGGTCAAAATCAAACTACACAAAGTTTGACCAAATTTATATTAAAAAATATGAACATCTACAATACTTAAACTATATAATATGAAAATACATTTCATGGTCCATCTGAAAATGTTGATTTCATATTGTGAATGTTGATATTTTTTAATATAAAGTTAGTCAAACTATGCAAAGCTTGACTTTGACCAAACCTTATATGCAGACTAAAAAGAAACGAAGGGAGTAATGTTGCAAACTAAGGTGAGACTGACAGGCTTTTAACATGATGCTCGCCCGCTGAACTAGCTGGCGTTTATTCATCCAGACCCACTTCTTATACTTGAGTGTAAAACTTAAAACTGCATTTCTGCATATGTCAACATGCATTTCTCCATTGATTAGAGACAGGAATTTCTTACAAGTAATATCTTCGATCCAAAATTCCAAATACAATCCAGAGCAGGCATAATAATTCATGAATCTAAACAATTGTTTTAAATCAGAACCGGCCGGCATATAGTATAATCTATGAATCTGAAGAATGCAGCCCTTCAAACAAAAATAAGTAATAAATCTGATAAAGAATGCTCCTGGCTTCAGGTTGCATGCAGGAGCAGGACGAAGGCACGTTCTTCCCTAAACCTGTTCATCCGGAGCCGACAGCCTGCGCCTGCAGAGAGGGCACATCTCGCTCGCCTGGAGGGCGAGCACGAGGCACTCGCCATGGAAGACGTGGGGCAGGAGGCACCCGGGCCACACGGCGACGTCGCTCTTGAGCAGCTCGAAGCAGATGGGGCAGCTTTCTTCGACGAACTTCCCTCGCTTTGCCGGCCGCTCGCAGTCCGTGTCCTCGCCGTCGGCGGCCTCAGCTTCGTCCGCGCAAGCGCAATGCACGTGCTCCGGCAGGCGCAACTCCATGCCGATATGGTACCCGGGCCATGGCTCCTCTACCATGTCCTGCAGCGCGGTGGACACGTCGCGCATCCGTTCCTGCGTGTAGTCCTCACGCCGGAGGATGCCGACGTCAGCGATCACCTTGACACGCGTGGCCTTCAGCGGGACGCCATTGCTACCGTCGCTGGAGAGCAACCTGGGCCAAAGGGCCTGGAGCTCGTTGCTCTGGCAGGAGGGGTATATCAGCGGCGCCAGGGACGACCAGGCCCACCGCAGCGAGCACGCTGGCGACGCGGCGGCCGGGACGGCGAAGCGGAGATAGTGCAGCTTCGTGCTGCCGCAGACCTCCACGCCGTCGTGGACCGCCGAGAAATGGGTGTAGCGGTAGAGCACCAAGATCTGCTTACCTCCTCCTTGTCCTTGGCCATCAGCGGCCGGTGGATCATCAGGCGGCGGCACCACGGCGGCGACGCTCAGGAGGCCGACCGTGTTCCCCGCGTAGGCGGTTCGCCGTCCCGGCCCAAGGAACCGCCCTTCGGGTGCATACAGCACCCGGTCAACCGGCGGCCCCCAAACGGCGCGCGCCCCGGCCGCTACGTCCCCGTCGATCTTGAGCGGCACGTCGACCTCCATCGATCAGTCAGCACCGTCGTGGACCATGATCGGGTTTCTCGGCCGATAGACAGCGGCGTGATCTTGCAGGTGGAGTTTCTGGCGGACGGTGCAAGATGCTCTCCTCGCCTTTTTATGGACTCTCGTCAATTCAAAAAAGCGGGAAGTGAATTAGACTCAAAGCGCGTTCCTTACGCAAAGATGAAAATACCAATGTCGGGTTTGGATAGTATTAATGCAAGAGAAAATAGAAAGAAACCAAAACCAAAACAAAATGGCTAGTGTGACAGGTAGAAATACTTAATTACCAGTACAGCGCATAACTCGTATTTATTACCCTTTCCTTCTTTCCTATTTTTTGGTCGTCCGTCTTCTTTTCAAGAGATGTGGCTTCGTCTTTCAATTCTTTTTCAGTGAAATCTTCAACTCCTAATGCCGAGTTTAGATCATTCTTCCTCCGTTTCTAAATATTTATCTTTCTAGACATTTTAAATGAACTACCACATACGGATGTATGTAGACATATTTTAAATTGTAGATTCACTCATTTTGCTCCGTATTTAGTCACTTGTTGACATCTCTAGAAAGACAAATATTTAGAAACGGAGGGAGTATATGGCATGGTCAAGCCGGTTTCTTTGACACGTACGCGTTGCATTTCACGTGATACTATGCGCCTCAGCCAAAATGGTATACGCACACGCCCGCGCCCGACCAAAGCGGTGCGCATTGATGTTTCCACACTCCCTCCCGAACGCTAACACAAGCTCTACGAGCGGTACCCGAGTGGCTTCAACTTCGCGGTAGCGGCACGGCTAGACTCAGTATATGCATCACTGGTTTCTTGGAGCTGACAGTGGTGGCGGCAGAGAGTAGCCTATGTCACCAAACCATCACTACACACGTGACAGTGATTTAAAGGTTTGACTTTGTCTCTATCATCACCATTGTGTTTACCTCAAGATCTTGGTACGCTTCCGTGTCCTAAGTACTTTTTGTGGTATTAGGATACAAGGTTGGACCCAAAACGGTGCGTTGCAATTCGCTTTCATTTCACAAAGAATTTTGTGTAGGAAGGTGGTCGCTTGCTTAATGTTGGTGGATCTGCAGCGGTTCCGGAAGTAGACCGAGACTTGGGTTCCCTTCCTGAGATTAAAGGTCACCTAAAGGATCATTGGCTTGGGCAAGAAGATGTTAAATTGTGTTGTGTTGTAGCCCGGGAATGTCTTCAGTGATGGTGTTAGATTGTTGTTGAATGATAGCATTTGTCAGCTAATGCCTGTCAGTATTGTTGAGGCATGTGTTATCGTCGTGTATGTTGAGATCATTGATGTTCTATCTAATATTGTTGTTGTAAATGACTGCTCCTATTGGTAGTTACTTTGAAGAGGAGTTTGGTGTACTTACAGTTGAACCTAGAGAATATGTTAAAAGATGATATTAATATGGCACTAAGCGCATTATTTGGAGTTCCAAAGAGGGCGTGCAGGAAGAAGCATGAAGACAAGGGCAAGTTTGCGTGCATATCTGATGAAGAATATAACGGTTTTGATAAGGACTTTCTTCCACGTAATAAAGAGAAATCAGAGAAAGACAACGATATGGTGAATATAAAAAAAATCAATTAGTACAAGACGAAGATGAATACAGGACAACTCCAATTTGATATTATATTTATAGAAAGCACATTGTTTTTTTGGTGTGTGTGTGGGGGGGGGGGTGATAGTGACGATTCTGAAGATAGTGAATTGAGGACTCCATTGATGAGCTAGACATTGAAGGGCACCTGATATTAAAGAAGTTGGCATGTCCCAGGTTCAAAATCAATACAAAAGTGCCATAGTTCTCAGTAGAAATGAAGTCTCTTGCAAACAACGATTCTTCCGAGCCATGATTGCGTATGGTATTTCGAAGAAGAGACTACTTAGTTGCATCAAGAATGATAAAGTGAGAGTGAAGGTAGTTTGCGGTTGGATTCATTATCCATGGTTATGTTCTTGTACGTACCACAAGATATGATAGTTGGCATATTAGAACGTTCAATGATAAGCATGTGTGTCCAAAAAACATAACAAGTTGGTCACTTACAAGAGGATTGCTGCATTGTATGAGAAGTTGGTAATCTCCAACCTCACATGGAAAATTGAGAACTTCAAAGCACATGTGCATGATTAAGAAAAGTTTGCATTTTTAGGCACTTATTATATATATCAAGAAAGCTAAGAAGATGGTGATGGAAAAATACTATGATTCAACAAAGGTGAAATATTTTAGGATTTTTTATTATCAAAGAGGTGTTGCTCAAAATTAAGGAAAAGTCTATCGCTCAACCGGCAGATCTAGCACGGGCGTCCGCCGCCTCCCTTGATAGACATGTGGCCTACTAGGCATCTCTTCTCCTCTGTACGCAAGTGCCTCCATGGCAATTAATGGCATCCACCTTGCGGGAGAGGAGGATGGCGGTGAGGCGACCTGGACGGAGATTTGGGGCTCTCCGGCCGCGGCACGATGGCGGAGGCGGGCGAGGCCGCTCCTCCCTCACCACCATCCAACGTGATCGTGGCGAACAACGGTGGTGTTTTGTTTTGCAACATCGAGCCTATTGCAGAAACAATAGTCATGTTGCAAAACTTTCTCCGTAACACCATATAGAGGTGAAGACAAGGAAAACTAATAATCTGCAACAACACCTCAGTTGCAAAGTTTTTCTGCAACAATACCTTTCTTGCAAAAAAGTGAAGACAAAAAAAAACCTGCAACACAACCTATGTTGCAAAAATATATTCCCGCAACACAACCTATGCTGCAAAAAAATTCCACAACACAATCTCTGTTACAAGTGTTTCTGCAACAAGATCATTGTTGCAAAGAAGAGAAAGACGTTCAGGCGATTTATTTTGTCATATCAGACGGCTCGCGAGGCGATGAATCTTTTAAAAAGATCTGCCGGCCTAT
>NC_041381.1:580458466-580459268 GCF_002162155.2 Triticum dicoccoides | reverse complement strand
TTTCACGGCAAGTTGTAGAAAATTCATTAGGCTAGATCACTACTAGGAAATACCTTATAGATAGATGTTTAGCAGTAGCGAGGGAAATGTCTGCTAGATCACTACTAGATCCTTGACTTGCGTCTTGTAGGATTGGCTGATCGTACAGATTGACGGCACATGTAATAGGGACGCGTTTGGCTGCCTGCATTAGGCCCAAGCAGGCCCAAGCAGAATGAAAATGGCCTGTTTGGTAGCCTGTGTTCACTATTTGACCCGCATAGCACGAACCTCAAAGCACCACTCAGCCAGGCCCGCTGGGAACGGCCGAATGGCTGTTTTTTGTGAGCCAGGCTGAGACAAGCCATACCGAGCGCCAAGAGTGGGCCCCGTTGCACGAGAGGATACAGGAGGGATGCAAGCTCATGTATGCCTGCACGTGATATCTTCTCCTACCTCCAGTAACCTCCTCTCTAGTCTCCTTCTTCTTCCTCCCTTCAGATCTACACAACGAAGCTTTGATTCGAGATAAGCTCTACATAAAAAAGATGCACATCGATCTTATGGTTTCTTTCAGACGATCGATTGTAATTTCATCGACCGTAGATGATTAATTTTGTGTTCATGTTTGTACCTATTTTAGGCGCTCAGAAGAGCTCCACGTCGTTGAGGAACATGAGGGATCCCGTGCGCGGCTAGACGCGGAGGCGCAATAGGCCGCCGCCGCGGTGCGGCAGCAGGTACTTGGTTGGTGGCGCAGAGAGACGTGGAGGCGCAACATGCCGGCGTACCAGAGGAGATCGAGCTTGCTGAGGAGTGCTCG
>NC_041381.1:580368350-580458303 GCF_002162155.2 Triticum dicoccoides | reverse complement strand
GTCTCCTGCCCGCGCAAGGCAGCACGTACTCGTTGGGGGGGGGGGAGGGGGGTTACATGTGCTTCGAGGCATTCAGGAGATATTTCACGGCAAGTTGTAGAAAATTCATTAGGCTAGATCACTACTAGAAAATACCTTATAGATAGATGTTTAGCAGTAGCGAGAGAAATGTCTGCTAGATCACCACTAGATCCTTGACTTGCGTCTTGTAGGATTGGCTGATCGTACAGATTGACGGCACATGTAATAGGGACGCGTTTGGCTGCCTGCATTAGGCCCAAGCAGGCCCAAGCAGAATGAAAATGGCCTGTTTGGTAGCTTGTGTTCACTATTTGACCCGCATAGCACGAACCTCAAAGCACCTCTCAGCCAGGTCCGCTGGGAACGGCCGAATGGCTGTTTTTTGTGAGCCAGGCTGAGACAAGCCATATCGAGCGCCAAGAGTGGGCCCTGTTGCACGAGAGGATACAGGAGGGATGCAAGCTAATGTATGCCTGCACGTGATATCTTCTCCTACCTCCAGTAACCTCCTCTCTAGTCTCCTTCTTCTTCCTCCCTTCAGATCTACACAACGAAGTTTCGATTCGAGATAAGCTCTACATAAAAAAGATGCACATCGATCTTATGGTTTCTTTCAGACGATCGATTGTAATTTCATCGACCGTAGATGATTAATTTTGTGTTCATGTTTGTACCTATTTTAGGCGCTCAGAAGAGCTCCACGTCGTTGAGGAACATGAGGGATCCCATGCGCGGCTAGACGCGGAGGCGCAATAGGCCGCCGCCGCGGTGCGGCAGCAGGTACTTGGTTGGTGGCGCAGAGAGACGCGGAGGCGCAACATGCCGGCGTACCAGAGGAGATCGAGCTTGCTGAGGAGTGCTCGTTGCCGATCTGTCTCCTGCCCGCGCAAGGCAGCACGTACTCGCGATGGGTGCCTCGCCAAGCAGCCGAAAGCGACGGTTCGAGTGACGCGCATCGAGTTCGACCCGAGCGATCTCACCGATGGTAGCGACGACCTCTACGTGACCGTGAAGAAGCTGACTCGGTCGGAAGCCAGCAACGACGCGTTCCCAGCGGTGCCGCCGTGCGGGGGATGGGTAGTGCTCTGGTTGGGCCGGGCAGGCGACAAGAACCTCTACTTCGTCGACGCAGCGCCCGGGGAAGAGATGGTATGGAGGGTCACGGAAGGCCAGTGGATCGACACGATGCCGAGCTGGTCGCCGGACGGGAAGTTGATCGCACTCTCCTCCAACTGGCACAAAGCGGACAACACCGCCGTTTTCAACATCGACTTGGTGCGGCCGGACGGTAGAGGGCTGCGACGAGTACACGTGGTCGGGCCGCCGGGGAGCACGGAGGCGGACAAGGAGCGGATCAACCACATGTGCTTCGGTCCAGACGGCGAGTGGCTGCTCTTAACGGCCAACCTCGGCGGCGGTGTGGCCGAGCCCATCTCGGGACCGACGGGGAGGGCCTTGAGCTTCTTGACGTCCCAGTAGTCGAGCAATGAGTGGAGGCGGAGCGCGTCCGACGGTGGCCGCGGCGAACAAGTCCGACGCGAGCGTGCCGAACGAGTCCGAGTAACTGTGTATTATGTGTAGATGTTAGCTCTTAATAATATCCCATGTATACAACCAAACATCGTGTAGTTGCATGTGCCGAGCCAATGCAGGACATCAAACACCGTGTGAAAACCGATCCCCTATTGCAAGCAGTCTCGATGCAGGCAATCAAACTAAGTGTAGATGTTGGTTTTTTCCTGTTTACGCTCAGCCAGGCTTCAGGTGGGACAAGTATGCAATGCAGGCATTTTTGAGATGTCAACCAAATGCGCCTTAGATTAACAGGGTTGTAGGAGTATATGTTTACATTCTTCGTTAGTATGTTGCCAGGGCTGCAAATGTACCCACTGTTGTGCATTGTGTGTATCCGTGTGTATGTAATGTTGCAAACTAAGATGACACGACAGGCTTTGAACACGATGCTCGACCGCTAGCTGAACTAGCTACCGTTTATTCATCCTTAGCTACTTCTTATACTTGAGCGTAAAACATAAAACTGCAATGCTCTTTGCATCATCACCAAAAAAAAATTTAAAAAAATCGATGCACAACTGCATATCTCAACATGCATTTCTCCATTGATTAAAGCCAGGAATTTTTTACAAGTAATATATTCGATCCAAAATCCAAATACAATCCAAGAACAGTCACAATAATTCATGAATCTAAACAATGCAATCCTTTTAAAACAGAACAGAACCGGCCGGCATATATAATCCATGAATCTGAAGAATCCAGTCCTTCAAACAAAACTAATAACAAATCTGATAAAGAATGCTCCTGACTTTGGCCTAGACTTGTTCATCCGGAGCCGACAGCCTGCGCCTGCAGAGAGGGCACATCTCGCTCTCCTTGAGGGCGAGCACGAGGCACTCGCCATGGAAGACGTGGGGCAGGAGGCACCCGGGCCACACGGCGACGTCGCTCTTGAGCAGCTCGAAGCAGATGGGGCACCTTTCTTCGACGAACTTCCCTCGCTTTGCCGGCCGCTCGCAGTCCGTGTCCTCGCCGTCGGCGGCCTCTGCTTCGTCCGCGCAAGCGCAAGGCACGTGCACGGGCTCCGGCAGGCGCAACTCCATGCCGACATGGTACCCGGGCCATGGCTCCTCTACCATGTCCTGCAGCGCGGTGGACACGTCGCTCATGCGTTTCTGCGTGTAGTCCTCACGCCGGAGGATGCCGACGTCAGCGATCAACTTGACACGCGTGGCCTTCAGCGGGATGCCATTGCTACCATCGCTCGAGATCATCCTGGGCCAAAGGGCCTGGAGCTCGCTGCTCTGGCAGGAGGGGTATATCAGCGGCGCCAGGGACGACCAGGCCCACCGCAGCGAGCCCGCCGGCGACGCGGCGGCCGGGACGGCGAACCGGAGATAGTGCAGCTTCGTGCTCCCGCAGACCTCCACGCCGTCGGGGACCGCCGAGAAATGGGTGTAGCTGTAGAGCACCAAGATCTGCTTACCTCCTCCTTGTCCTTGGCTATCAGCGGCCGGTAGATCACCCGGCGGCGGCACCACGGCGGCGACGCTCAGGAGGCCGACCGTGTTCCCCGCGTAGGCGATCCGCCGTCGCGGCCCAAGGAACCGCCCTTCAGGTGCGTACAGCACCCGGCGAACCGGCGGCCCCCAAACGGCGCGCGCCCCGGCCTCTACGTCCCCGTCGATCTTGAGCGGCACTTCGACCTCGCCGTCGCTCTCCATCGATCGCTCAGCACCGTCGTGGACCGTGATCGGGGTTCTGGCGGACAGCGCAAGGTGGGGATTGAAGTGAACATGTTGGCTCTCCCCCTCGCCTTTTATGGACTCGCAAGGTGGGGAAGTGAATTGGACTCGAAGCGCGTTCCCTTACGCAAAGAGGAAAGAAACACATGTCGGATTCGGATAGTATTGTATTAATGCAAGAGAAAATAGAAAGAAACCAAAACCAAAACAAAATGGCAGAAGTGCTTAATTACCAGTACAGCGCAGCTCGTATTTATTATCTTTCCTTTCAATTCTTTCCAAGAGATGCGACTTTCGTCTCTCATTTTTTTCAATGAAAAATCTTCGTCCTTTAATAACTCCTAAAACAGGGTTTAGATCTTATCGCGGCATAGTCAAACCGGTTTCATCAACACATACACATTTCACATAATGCTATGCGCCCAGCCAAAATGGTATATACGCGCGCCCGCACCCGACCAAAACGGTGTGGGCTGAAATTTCCGCATTCCATCCCAAACCCTAACAACACTAGCTCTACGAGCGGTAGCCGAGTGGCTTCAACTTCGCGGTGGTGGCGTGGCTAGGCTCAGTATGCACGGCATTGCTTTCTTGGAGCCGGCGGTGGTGGCGGCCGAGGGCAACCAAGGTCAACAAACCATAGTACTACAGACATGGCGGTGATTTAAAGGTTTGACTTTGTCTCTATCATCATCATCATCATCGCGTTTAGCTCAAGATCCAGGTACGGTTCCATGTCCTAAGTACTTTTTGTGGTACTAGGATACAAGCTTGGACCGAAAATAGTGCCTTGCAATTCGTTTTCATTTAAAGTTAAGTTTGTGTAGGAAGGTGGTCGCTTGCTTAATGTTGGTGGATTTGCGGCGGTTTCAGAAGTAGACCGAGACTTGGGTTCCCTTCCTAAGATTAAAGGTCATGCAAAGGATGATTGGCTTGGGGAACAAGATGTAAAATTGTACGGTGTTGTAGCATGGGAATGTCTTCAGCGATGGTGTTAGATTGTTGTTGAATGATAGCATTTGTTGGTTGATGTCCGTCAGTATACGAGGTGACGTGGGAGAGAGATCCGTCTCTCCCAGAGGTCATCATGAACACATGGACGGAGCTGGGCTCCATGCTTCATTTGGGCGACATTGCGGATGGCCTAAATAATTTGATGAAGAAGTTTCAGGACTGGAGCCGCAAAAAATTTGGTAACGTGATTAAAGAAATTAATAAATCTCGTTCTCGCCTTGAGGAGCTAATGTCTATGAATGCAGACCGTAAAGAGATAAGGGAGGCCAACAATAGGCTGAATGAACTACTGTACCGTGAAGAAATGTTGTGGATGCAGAGGTCTCGCATTGCGTGGCTGCGTGAAGGAGACCGAAACACACAGTTCTTTCATCGGAAGGCGGTATGGAGGGCGCGGAAAAATCGTATTAAGGCTCTAGTGGATGATGCTGGCATGACACACAAGGACCATGCGTCCATGGCTGCCATGGCGACTTCTTATTTTGCCTCACTGTTCACCGCTGATACATCATTATGTGCTGATCCGGTTATTGATTTGATTAATACGCGAGTCACAAATGACATGAATGCTCGGCTGTGTGCAGAGCTCACTGAAAAGGAAATAGAAGATGCTTTGTTCCAGATAGGCCCCCTTAAGGCCCCCGGCCCAGATGGTTTTCCAGCTCGCTTTTTCCAGAGAAATTGGGCGGTCATGAGAGAGCAGGTAATCAGTGGTGTCAAGGAATTTTTTCGGACAGGAGTGATGCCGAACGGGGTGAACGACACCTCCATTGTCCTCATCCCCAAGGTAGACAATCCAGAAAAACTCACGGAGTTCAGGCCTATCAGTTTGTGCAATGTCATTTACAAGGTAGTTGCTAAGTGCTTGGTCAATCGGTTGAGGCCCTTATTGGACGATATTATTTCACCTTCTCAGAGTGCTTTTGTTCCTGGACGGATGATTACTGATAATGCTCTAGTTGCTTTTGAATGGATACATCATATTCAGCAGGAAAAGGGCCCAGAGAAAAGCTTTTGTGCCTACAAGTTGGATCTATCCAAAGCTTATGACAGGGTAGACTGGACCTTCTTGAAGCGAACGATGCAAAAGATGGGTTTCGCTTGCCGGTGGGTGGACTGGATTATGACTTGCGTCACCTCGGTAAGATACACAGTTAAATTTAATGGGACCCTCTTGGATTCGTTTGCACCGATGCGTGGGCTTCGGCAAGGTGATCCTCTCTCCCCGTTTTTGTTCCTTCTCGTGGCTGATGGGCTCTCTGTGCTGTTGAAAAATGGAGAGGACAAAGGCGATTTTACTCCCCTAAAGGTGTGCAGGCGTGCACCAGGTGTCTCACATTTACTGTTTGCAGATGACACTCTTTTGTTTTTCAAAGCAGAGGAGGAACAAGCTAGAAAGGTGCATGAGTTAGTGAATACGTATGAGAAGGCAACGGGTCAGTGCATTAACCCGGCCAAGTGCAGTGCACTATTTGGCACGTCTTGTAGAGAAAACAATCAGGAGAAGATTCGTTCAGTGCTACAGATTAACCTTGTTACTTTTGAGGAAAAATATTTGGGTCTGCCTACTCCGGGCGGACGTATGTCTAGGGGAAAATTTCAGAATTTGCAGTCGAGGCTTCTGAAGAGGATCATTGCTTGGGGAGACACGTTGTCACTTGCTGGAAAGGAGACTATCATCAAAGCTATAGCACAGGCAATACCAACATATATTATGGGGGTTTTTAAACTTCCGATGTCAGTGTGCGACGATCTCAATAGGATGGTGCGGAACTTCTGGTGGGGTTCATATGAGGGCAAGAGGAAAACGCATTGGACAGCTTGGCCGAATATTCTGGCTCATAAAATGAAGGGCGGTTTGGGTTTCAAAGACTTCCGTATCTTTAACCAAGCCCTCTTGGCACGGCAGGCGTGGCGACTTCTAGCTAATCCTAACAGCTTATGTGCGCAGGTCCTCAAAGCCCGATATTATCCGGACGGTCGACTGGAGGACACTGTTTTCTCTGGTAACGCATCCCCCACATGGCAGGCCATCCAGTAGGGTCTTGAGCTCCTCAAAAAGGGGATTGTCTGGCGAGTCGGAGATGGCCGGAACATACGCATTTGGCGCGACTGTTGGCTCCCAACGGTACCGACGGCCCAGCCGATCACGCGGCAGGGGACTTGCCGTCTTCGCCGGGTCTCGGAGCTCCTGGACGTGTCCGGCGCCTGGCGTACAGATGTGCTACAGCGGTATTTCCTTCCGGCAGACGTTGCGACCATCATCAACATTCGCACGTCTCCTCGCATCACCGACGACGTCATTGCATGGGCTCCAGAGAAGAACGGTATCTTCACCGTTCGCTCCGCATATCGGCTCGCCATGGACGAGCGCGAGCATCCACTGGCGACTGCAACGAGCAGGGCACCGGATGGTCGTCGCGCCATCTGGAAGACCATATGAGGGTGCCCTGCTCCCCCAAAGGTACGCGTCTTCGCATGGAGGCTGGTTTCCAACTCACTCGCTACCTGGGCAAATAAATTCTCTCGTCACCTCGAGCTTTCTGACGTGTGTCCTCTTTGTGGTGTGGAACGAGAGGATGGCTTCCATGCAATGTGTAGGTGCCCCCTGGCGAAAGAGTTGTGGCATGCTATGGCGCGAGATTGGCGCATTCCCAAGGTGGAGAATATCATACATACAAGTCCAGAATGGTTATTCTCACTACTGGAGCCTCTACCTGACACTACACATATGATAGTCCTCATGGTCATGTGGCGTGTGGCATGTGCGGAATGAAATTACTCATGGCAAGCCCCCACCTCCAACGGAAGCATCTCGCAGATTTCTGCAAGGATAAATCAATTCCTTGTTGTGCATTCATCAGTGGCCCCAAGGTATCATGGAGAAAGGAAACATGGTTGTTCAGGTTGGTCATCTGGCGCCACAAGAGCGCGTACAACAGAAGGTGGAGCTGCGGTGGACGCTACCCCCAGTTGGATGGACAAAATTGAACGTGGATGGCAGCTATGTACCGAGTACAGGAGCAGCTGGAGGGGCATGGTCTTGCGAACAGACCAAGGGGACATCATCTTCACTGCCTGTAGGGACAACTGCTCATGTGTTAATGGCCTGGAAGCCGAGTTGGCGGCGTGTAGGGAGGGGCTCGAGCTAGCCCTGCACCGCACGGATCTGCCCATTCTCATCGAGATGGATAGCGTCGAGGCTGTGAACATGTTGAACGCTTCGACAAGGGATCGCTCGAGGAACCGCGTGCTAGTTGAGGAGATTAAGAGGATGAAGGATGCTGAGACTAGGGAGATTTCTATCACGTCTATTAGTCGCTCGCAAAATAAAGTTAGCCACGCTCTTGCTGCTTACGGTAGGAGTACCCCCCGTACTGCAGTATGGCTGGGTTTGGGTATGGGTGACATTGTAAACTTGGTTCTGGCGGATTTGCCTCCTTGAGTAATAGAAATCTCCCTTTACCCCGCAAAAAAAAGAGACCATTGATGTTCTAATCAAATATTGTTGTTATAAATAACATTGCTCATGTTGGTAGTTACTTTGATGAGGAGTTAGGTGTTTTTACAGTTGAACCTAGAGAACATTCACAAGATGATAGAAATATGGCACTAAGCATGTCCCGGGAAGAGAACCTAGAGAACCTAGAGAACATTCACAAGGAGTTAGGTGGATTTCCAAAGAGGGCATGCATGTAGGAAGAAGCATGACAAGGGCGAGGTTGTGCACATATCTGATGAAGAATATCACAGTTTTGATGAGGACTTCTTCCACATAATAAATAAAAATCAAAGAAAGATAAAGATATGGTGAATATAAAAAATTTAAAGAGTACAAGAAGAATATGAATGCATGGCATCTCTAGTTTGATGTTATGTTTATAGAAAGCACAATTCCTTTGGGGGTGACAGTGAGGATAACGAAGATAATGACTTTGAGGACTCCATTGATGAGCTAGACATTGATAAGCACCTGATATTGAAGAAGTCAGCATGTCCCGGGTTCAAAGGCAATACAAAAGTGTCACGGTTCTCAATAGGAATGAAGTTCTCTTGCAAATAATAATTCTTCCCAACCATGATTTCGTACAGTATTTCACAGATGAGACTAGTTAGATTCATTAAGGATGATAAACTAAGAGTGAGGGTACTTTGTGATTGGATTCACTATAAGATAAGCATGTGTGCCCAAAAAACATAACATGGAAAATCGAGAGCTTCAAAGCACATATGCAGGATGAAACGTTTGCCTTTGTAGGCACTTATCAGATCAAGAAAGCTAACAAGATGGTGATGGGAAATGGTATTATGCAACAAAGGTGAAATATTCTAGCATTTTTTATTATTATCAAGAGGTGTTACTCGAAATTAATCCTAGCAGTATAGTGGTAGCTAAGTTGGCACCTGATGAAGAAAAGCCTACTTTCCGGAGGCTTTACATGTGCTTTGATGCATTGAAGAGATGTTTCACGACAACTTGTAGAAAATTCATTGGGCTAGATAGGTTTTTTTAAGGTGCAACGAATGGAGAGTTATTGGATGTCGTGGGAGAGATGCAAACAACCAATAGGAAATGTGTCAGTTGTTTCTCAAAGATGTTGAGATTGGGCGTGTGGATGATTGGGTGTTCATCATAGACCATCAAAAGGGCGTTCTCAATGCAGTAAGCAAAAGGAGTATATGCCAAGTGGAGGAAGACTTGCAGGAACAGGGAACTAGGTTAAAACTTGTAACACTGAAGTATGTGAAGGTTCTAGGTAGACCAAGAAAAGAGAGAAAGATGGAAATTCATGAGAAGCCAAAAGGAAGAAGGATGTCTTGAGTTGGTACACTGATCAGGTATAAGATATGCAAAGGAAATAGGCATAATAAAAACTTGCTTGTTAACAAATTAAACCTCATGGTTTCATTCAGGTAATAGTCCCAAGTCATGGCCAACCACGCTCAGTTTGTCCTCAAAGGTAGGAAAAGTCCTTGTAAGTACATTTGCACTCTTCACTTCTTTGCACTCAATAATTACATTGGCAATTGAGATCTCATTATGTAGGACTTGTGCAAGGATTACACCATAACTCAGCTAGAATCACCAAAAGAAGAGGTTATATCCGACCACCTTCACAGAAGAAGTGCACAATTTCTAAGTATACATCTTCATTTTCAACTATATTAACTTGCTTCCCTTTACTTACAACATTGCAAACTTTAAACTGTCACCTACCATCTTGTAGTCTTGTACTAGATCAAATAATATGTTGAAGTCAAGTGCTAAAGTAAAAGTTAACACAGTCCCAACCACCCAGGAACTGGCACATCAACCGTTGAAAGATCGAGGATGTCGCCTAGAGGGTGGGTGAATAGGCGCTTTAAAATAATTACGGTTTAGGCTTGAACAAATGCGGAATAAACCTAGTGGTTAATTTGTCAAGCACAAAACCTAAAACAACTAGGCTCACCTATGTGCACCAACAACTTATGCTAAGCAAGATAAGTAACTATGTGATAGCAAGATATATGACAAAGAACAATATGGCTATCACAAAGTAAAGTGCATAAGTAAGGGGCTCGGGTAAGAGATAACCGAGGCATGCGGAGACGACGATGTATCCCGAAGTTCACACCCTTGCGGATGCTAATCTCCGTTTGGAGCGGTGTGGAGGCACAATGCTCCCCAAGAAGCCACTAGGGCCACCGTAATCTCCTCACGCCCTCGCACAATGCAAGATGCCGTGATTCCACTAAGGGACCCTTGAGGGCGGTCACCGAACCCGTACAAATGATGAACCTTGAGGGCGGTCACCGGACCCGTACACTTTGGCAACCCTTGGGGTGGTCACTGGAACCCGTCAAATAGCTCGGGGCGATCTCCACAACCTAATTGGAGACCCCGACGCTTGCCCGGAGTTTTACACCACAATGATTGAGCTTCGAACACCACCAACCGTCTAGGGCGCCCAAGCACCCAAGAGGAACAAGCTCAAGGGCACCAAGCACCCAAGAGTAATAAGCTTCTCAACTTGTAACTTCCACGTATCGCGTGGAGAACTCAAATCGATGCACCAAATGCAATGGCAAGGGCACACGGAGTGCCCAAGTCCTTCTCTCCCAAATCCCACCAAAGTAACTAATGCTAGGGAGGAAAATAAGAGGAAGAACGAAAGAAGAACACGAAGAACTCCAAGATCTAGATACAAGGGGTTCCCCTCACTAAGAGGAGAAAGTGATTGGTGTAAACGTGGATCTAGATCTCCTCTCTCTTTTCCCTCAAGAACTAGCAAGAATCATTGGAGGGATCGAGAGATAGCAAGCTCGAAGAAGGTCAATAATGGGGGAAGAACACGAGCTCAAAGGATAAGGTTCAATGGGGAAGAAGACCCCCTTTTATAGGTGGGGAAAAATCCAACCGTTATGCTCACAGCCCGCACAGAGCGGTACTACCGCTCCAAGGAGCGGTACTACCGCTAGGGCGGTAGTACCCCCTTTGAAAAACAACAGCGAGGAGGCAAAAGGCCAGTAGAACTGCCGGAGCGGTACTACCGCTCGTCCTCACGGTACTACCGCTCGACCTCACGGTACTACCGCAAATGTTAGCGGTACTACTGCTTGCGAGCGGTACTAAAAAAAATACTTCTGTGCCTACTTCCGCTGAGCAAAACACGAGATTTTGGTCCGGAGCGGTACTACCGCTTAGGAGCCACGGTAGTACTACTCTGGAGCGGTACTACCACTCAGGAGCCGCGGTAGTACTGCTCTGGAGCGGTAGTAAAAAATTACATCCGCTCTAGTCGCGGTAGTACCGTTGCAGCCTTTACCAAAACAACCACAACTTTTGCAAACGGACTCCGAATTCAACGAAACCAAGTTTGTTGGAAAGCTAACGACATGGGATAACACAATCTTGATAGAAATATCAAGAATAAGCAAATGAGAAAAGTCCCATAAGAAAATGGTGAGAACCCATCATCGGATAAGACCGGTAAAACCTCCAACACCGAAAACATCATAGAAGACGCATGCGAACTCCGTTTTCGATGAACTCAAGCTTGTCACCAAGATGACCGTAAGCTCTAAGACTCACAAAGATAACCAAACAAGAACCAAGAAACATGATGCAAGGATGCAATGGTTTGAGCTCTCTACTAACGATACGATCAAGTTACCAACTTGAGAGCCCCCCTTGATAGTACGGCAAACGATCCTATAACTCGGTCTCCCAACTACCACCACGAGACCGGTAAAATAGAAAACCTATCAAGGGCAAACATTTGCCTTGCACATGGTCCACTTGAGCTAGATGAAGACGATCTTGACTCCCTCAAGTTGGACCACCTTTCTTGATTGCGTTGGCTCGATGAAGACTAGATGATTGCTCCCCCATAGTCCACTATGGGTGAGCCACTCTTAGGCACATCTTCACAAGTCCATTGACACCACAATGGATGGCGGGATTCAAGCACTTGATCTCTTCGTGATGCTCCACTTGAACTTGCACACGGCAATCTTGATGACGATCACCACTTGATGTCATCCTTTCCATGGGTTGTATGATATCTGCCTCTTGACGCAAGCCCATGGACACGTACCTAACCCCACATAGAACTCTCACATAGACCATGGGTTAGTACAGAGAGTGCAATGAACAATGCTTACCATACCATGGGATCACTTGATCCCTCTCGGTACATATTCTACGCTTTGTGAGTTGATCAACTTGATTCACTCTTAACTTAGTCTTGATCAACCTTGAATCTTTCCAACTCTCTTCATTTGGATGATGTCTTGAAGGTAGACAAGAATGATCACACAATCTTCTTCTTCATAATATGCTTGCAATAAGCTCAACACTCACATGACCGATCTTTGGATAATTCCTTAATAGCACCGTGGTCATCACAAACTCTCCTTGAGACCAACAAATGGACTCCAAGAAAAGCCTATGGACAAACCCTTCAAATATAACTCAAGGGAACCATTAGTCCATAGAGATTGTCATCAATTGCCAAAACCAAACATGGGGGCACCGCATGTTCTTTCAATCTCCCCCATTTTGGTAATTGATGACAATCACTTTCAAGAGAGTTTATACAAGGAATTATGCATCACCATGCAATGCAACAACCAAAGATGCATGAGAATGAGATGCAAATGCTTAGGAACCAAAACCAAAGCAAGGAGAAAACTCAGAAGACTTCTCCACCAAATTCTCTGGAACTCCTCCCCCATTGGCATCGATTGCCAAAATGGGTGAAAAGCTGAGAAGGCCAAAATAAAAGGTGTTCCTCCATAAATTGTGTATTTCTCAACAAGAGAGTGGAATGCAATACACATATCCAACTGCCAATACTTGGAGGAAGATAAACTATATTGAGGCCCAAAGATTGCAACAAAAAGATATGACACAAAGACATAACAAAGAGAGGCACAAGCAATCAGAAGATACCAATTGAAGCAAGTAATCAACGGATATCAATTGAACCAACTAGACCAATGATCCTACATGCCACAAGAATAAAGATATTATGATAAGCGCAAAGGAGTGTTCTAAAGAAACTAGAGAAGCTCCCCATGATTTGTGCACACATAAGAATTTTTGTATTTGAATACAAAGTGCACAAAATAGGATCATAGCTCCCCCAAAATCAATAGAAACTCACATCCAGTGCAAGTGAGCATATAGGAAACAAAGCCTAGCGCTTGCAACAAGCACATGGTTGAGCAACATGTAAAAGAGGCAACTTAAGAATAGGCTCAACCAAAATGATGTGTATGAGTCATGGCGAAGCACTTGAGAAGACTAAAATTAGGATGAGCATTAAGCATCAACATAGTCTTGAAAGAATGAGGCACACGGTGCAAGGCCTATCATTCCCACACACAACTAGCAAATGGGTTCACAAGCTTACTAATAAGCATATAAAGAACTTATGCTTGTGACAACCCGTGTTGAAGATAGAAGATGAAAGCCTCATCAAGACGAGGGATGCCAATTAAGATGGCAAAAGCCTCATAAAGATAAGCATGAGGAAAATAATCTTCACCACACAAGAGTGCATCAAGATGCAACAATAGAGGACACGCACTCAAGGCAAAAGCTTTCACGGAGCCACCAAAGAAATAACATAAGAAAGACAAGGTGGACGTGAAAGAAAGGATATCAACTACAGATGTAATTTCTCTCAAGTGTATAAGGTTCTATGTAGACGAAATCATGATGATATATATAGGGTTAATTATCCTTTTGCCCTCAGTGATGTCTCTGTGTTCAGTTTTGCCCTCAGATGCAAATTGTGCTCAGTTTTGCCCCTAGTCCATGCATAACTACTATGACGAGGCCAAACGGCCATATTTAAGTCCATTCCGTCCGCCAGCGTTAAGTTGTGGGTCCGGAGCTTACACGTGGGACCGCGTGGACGTGGGTCTGGAGCTGACATGTAGGCCCGTGCAACTAAATCCCCAAATCATTCGTAGCTCACTCTGCCCATCCTCTTCCCCGCCGGTCGGCTGACCTGCGCCGCCGCCGGCACTTGTGCCGCGGCTAGGACCTGCCCCGCCACCAGCTGCACGCCTACTCCACCACTACCTTTCTGCGCCTACGCTCCACGGCTGCCTGCGACGCCCGCCACCTGCTCGACCCGCGGCGCGGCCTCCTTCCGTGCGCCCGGCCGGAGTGCTCAAAGGTGGGGGGCTGCTGGAGCTATTTGAACTAGGAGGAAGAACCCTAGGCCGAAATGGAGAGCAACAGTGACCCCGGAGTATCTGGCGAGGCAGGCATCGGGCCGAAGATCCGCCGCGTCCACAACTGGGTTCCCGAGGGGTAAGTCTTGCCTCCTGTTTAGATTGAGCTTAGTTGTGCATTTGAACACTCGATTCGAGTAGGTTTGCCCAATTAGTGTGCTGATTGCGTCTCTGTTTTTCGCCGATTAGGATGGAGTTGCGGTTTGCTTTCTTGATGCACATTAGAAGGGACCAGTACACGTTCGATGCAAAGGATCAAAAGAAATACCAAGGAGGTTTTGATTATCGGTTGCCAATGGCTAGTAATTGGAGTTTCACACAATTTGGGGAGGTAATTTGTAGCAAATATCCTTGGGGTTTGCTTGATGAAGTGGTATACAAATACTATGATGGGGAAAAGAAATGGGTGACAGTTAGTAATGATGAAGAGCTAGCTACCATGTTTGTTAGGCATAAAGAGAAAGTTAATTTTCATGTGAGGCTGCAAGTTGATGTGCTTGAGCAGGCACTTGGACCTAGGATGACGGGTGCAACATCTCAGGGAGAACCAAGTCGTCGTAATGGCATCTCTAGCCAGAACAGTTCAGTTGGTGCACGGCGACGTGGTGGCTCGACAAGTGTGGGCAACAGCAGTAGGGGCCCCCTTGAAGTGGATCATGATGACTACAATTCTGGGGTTGATGAAGAGAAGCTATATTCTGATGTTATTCGGAATTTACGACGGGCACCTCGGGCTGATAACCAAGATGAGGCTCACAATGCAGTCCGTGTGGATGATGACGTGGTGGGTGAGGACGAAGACCTTGCATCTGTTGAATGGGACCCTTTGAACCCTAATTTGGAAGAAGGTACAGTTTTTGCATCCATGAATGAGTGTAGAAATGCACTTGTGACATACTGCATCAAGGTAGAACGTACTTTCAAAGTTGACAAGAGCGATCAAGTACGTTATAGAGTGCACTGTCCGACTGAGGGTTGTCCATGGAGGTTGCTCGCATCTAACATGCGAAATAGCACTAATGTTCAGGTCAAAGTGAACCCTTTTAAGCACACATGCCAGGAATCAACCCTTAGGAAGGATACAATCAGTAGAGCCAAGTCAAGATGGGTGGCAGAAGAAGTAAAGAAGTGGGTGAAAGAAAACCAGCAAGTGGGTCCAAAGGAATTGCAGAAGAACATCAAAGATAAATTCAAGATAGATTTACCATACATGAGGTTGTTCAATGGTAAACAACAGGCTATGGATTCTATGTATGGTAACTGGCAGGAAAGTTTTCAATTGTTGTATTCATTCAAAGGTGAAGTGGAGAGGACAAGCCCAGGTAGTATTGTAGATATTGATCACCACACCGTGGAGTACACATTCAAGGGAGTGACAAAGACCAAGGAATGCTTTAGGAGGGTTTTTGTCTGCTTTGAGGCTTGTCGCTGGGGTTTTTTGGCAGGTTACAGGCCTTATTTGGCTATTGATGCCACTTTTCTCACATGGAGGTTTAAAGGACACAGTTTTGTATTTCCAGTTGCCTACGGTGTGCTGGAGACAGAGTCTGAGGAGAGTTGGACTTGGTTTTTGCATAATCTGCGTCGGGCTATTGCACATCCCAATGGGTTGGTCATTCATACAGATGCCTGCAAAGGTTTAGAAGTGGTCATGGACAATGTGCTCCCTGGAGTAGAGCATAGGGAATGCATGCGTCACCTTGCTGCAAATTTCATGAAGAAATTCAAAGGAAAGGTGTATACCGACAATTTATGGCCAGCATCTTTGACTTGCAGTGTGAAGAAGCACAACTACCACTTGAGGCAGTTATACATGAATACCAAAGTGAAAGAATACTTGGAAACACACCACTCCAAGTTATGGGCCAGAAGCCAATTCAGTGAACTGAGCAAAGTTGACTATGTGCACAATAATCTAGCAGAGTCTTTCAACTCAATGATCCGGAAACTAAAGGGTCATTATGTGGTGGATTTGCTGGGCAGGATAAGGATAGAATACATGCAGAAATTTCATTATCGTGCAGGAATAGCTGAGGCAAAATTCATGGGCCACATTATCATCCCTGCCGTGATGAATGAGCTGATGCAGAAAACAACAGGCTTGGAAATGAACATGACTCTTTGCTCGGGTACCACAGCAGAGATATCATATTTGGATAAAGAGAAGAGGGAATGGAGATATCCAGTGGATTTAGAAGTTAGAACTTGCAGTTGTAGGCAATGGCAGATAACTGGGTTGGCATGCATTCATGCCTTGTTTTTCATCACTTCTCTCCCTGGTCTAGCAGGGAACATTCAGCAGTATGTGCATGATTACTACTCTGTTGCAAGGTTCAAAGCCACATATGCTTATGCCTTGCCTGCTATGGAGGGAAAACAACAATGGGACATGGTGGACCCTGGATTCAAGCTTTGTGCTCCAGTTCTGAAAAGAGCAGCAGGTAGACCAAGGAAGAGTCGAATCAGACCTCACAGCGAAGGAGCTGGACTTGGAGCGAGGAAGCGTAAGTGCACAAGATGTGGTGGGTCTGGTCATTTCAGTAAGTATTGTGATAACACAGTAGATCCAGCGTTCGAAGAGAGTTTCGATGAAGGCTTCGATGAAAATGATGGACAGCAGCCGATTGCATCAGATGAGGATTTTGACGAGGTTCGAAATGATGATGGTCAACAGCCGCATGATTTTGACGATGATCCAAGTGAGGCTCCAAATAGTGATCATGGTGATCCAAGTGAGGCTCCAAATGATGATCATGGTGATCCAAGTGAGGCTCCAAATAATGATCATGGTGATCCAAGTGAGGCTCCAAATGATGATCTTGGTGATCCAAGTGAGGCTCCAAATGATGATCTTGGTGATCCAAGTGAGGCTCCAAATGATGATCCAAGTGAGGCTCTAAATGGTGACCAACCTTCTGTTGTTGTGAGTTCTGCTAGGTATGTAAATCTTGCAAGGGTCAAATACTATTGTACATTTATGGGTCATTTGACATGATCTCATTACCCTTTATGTTTTGCACAGCTCTATGATAGGTTTGAAGAAGACGCACAAGGTACCGACAACCAAGAGGAGAAGAGAAGAAGCAATGAGCACAAGGTGCACGAGGAGCAAAGTGATGGCAAGAAGCTCAAGGAACAGACAGAAGCCCGAACGCTATATGTGAATAATTATGAAACATTATGAATAATGTTGTATTTCTGTTGGATGATGTTAGAACTATGTTTGACATGATGGTTAAATCTGTTGGATGATGTTTGAATGAGCACATGGTTTTTCCTTTTTTTTGATTTTTTTTGAATTTTGTTTTGCTCATTTGAATTCTGCTCAAACCTAACTTTGACCAAGATTTAAACAAGTCTAAAACATCAAAATGAAGAACTAAGCCTGGATCCTTCTTAGTCAATCCAAAATGAAGTTGTGGTGAGGTTTTTGAAATTTTCATGAAAAATGTGCTAAAATGAGGGTCCAAAGGTAGGGTAAACGGCCTCATCTCTAAGCAAGGTTTTTTTCAACCTTGTCTAAATCAGCCAAATAACTTTCCTAAACATATATTCTATATATACGGACTATGTGCGCTGGTTTTTCCATTTTTTTGATTTTTTTTAATTTGTTTTGCTCATTTGAATTCTGGTCAAACTTAACTTTGACCAAGATTTAAATAAGTGTAAAACATCAAAATGAAAAACTAAGCCTGGATCCTTCTTAGTCACTCTAAAATGAAGTTGTGGTGAGTTTTTTGAAATTTTCATGTTTATTTCCCCAAAACACTTCTCTTCACTTCATACAAAAGAGTTTGAGATACTCGAGATATCATACAATACACATGAACTTATCGTTTAAATGTATGTAAACCTTGTTTATCAACTTAAATCGTTAGTATATGACATAAGAAGACTATGTGCGCAGGTTTTTTATTTTTCTGATTTTTATTTAATTTATTATGCTCATTTGAAATCTGGTCAAACATAGCTTTGACTGCTCCAAACCCCTCCCAAACCCCGCTAACCCTAGCGCTGAACCAGGACCGTTCATCTAACCCTAGCGCTGAACAAGGTCGTCGATCTAACCCTTCTAGAAGGAATCTGTGGGGAGGAGGGGGGCGATCCGCGAGATGCAATCTGATTGGCTGGGAGATTCTTTTTTTAAACAAATATCGGGCGCGCTGGATGGACCGTTGGGCCATCTCGTTGTCTGGGCCTGAGACCGCAGTAAATAGCCCGTCTCAGCCTTTCCAGGCCTTGCATGCATGCATGGGAGGCGGCGACATGCATAGGCTGCGACGTGGGTTTGCATGCTCGGGAGGCTGCGGCGTGCATGCATGCGAGCGAGGCGAGCGAGGCGTGCTAGGCGCGCTAGGCTAGCGAGGCCAGCTAGGTGGTTCAACGAGACAGATGCACCGTCCGCTCAAAGAGCTATGCAGTGATTCAAATGCACGCATGCGCCCCATGCATGCATCATTTTTGTGCAAAAATTTAAGAGTGCAAAGCGTAACGGATACACACACGCATTCGGATTCACACACGCATCGTTCTCACCCTTTCTCTCTTCCTCTCCCACCCACAGGCCTATAAATGGGGTGCCTATCTTCCTCTCCCACCCATAAGCCAGATCCGATCCATTCTCTCCAACTTCAAACACCCAATCGACCGAGCCCTCCCCAAGCGAGACCATGCAGTTCAACGGGCCGACCTTCAGCCGTCCGCCTGTCGTGCCGGAGCGGCGCTACCCACCGGGCGTGATCGTGGAGAGGGAGCTCCGCGTGTGGGCTTTTTCAAGGTGGAGGGGTTCCGTTGAACTCACCCGCGCCTTCCTCAGAGCCGGCTATGCCCACCTCCCACGGGGCTCGCCGAGGATGTTCACCCTCAACGAGGTTCGTGACCGTGGCGGCATCTTCCTACTGCTCATAATCACCTTCACCAACCCGTTTGACGCGCGCGAGCTCCTCGGCCAAGTCTTTTGGTGCGGCTGCGAGGCCATCCTCTTCACCGTCTACAACATCTACACCAACTACGAGAACATCTTCCCCACTCCAGCCGGGATGCACTCCCTTCCCTACGACGACGAGGAGGAGGTGTGAAGATGAAGACGGTGTTGAAGGGGCGCGTGCGGCCAAAGTGGAAGGACGAGATTAAGATGAAGACTGTTTTGTTTTTTATTTGTTGCTTTTCTATGTCGTGTCGTGTCGTGTCATGTTTTGTCATGTGTCCGTGAACTGTCCGTGAACTTATTATTGTAATGGTACTTGTGTTGCATCTTATCTAAGTTATTTATTAGGGTTTATTATGTGTGTTAAAAAATGTCCGTGCCCAAGCATATAATTTCTTCCCTAAACCAAGTCATGAAGGTCGAGAACTTGTGGTTGTCATTCAAAAGAAAGGGTGAGAAGCCCTCCGTTTTATTAAAAAAAGTCATGAACTAACATGCAAATTTATTCCGTTTAAATCCTAAACCAAGTGCCACTCTAACACTAAACCAAGTGCCACTCTAACCAAAACCACATGGCAGTGCAAACATACGTTTTCAACCTTCCAACCCTCCAAAATTTCAGTGCAAAACAAAGGAAAGCCACTCTCACGCGCGTGCAAACATTCACGGTATCACATTTTTTTTGACAAATTTCACAGTCTCACTATGTATACATTTCTTCCCTACCCATGCCAAACTCTTGCCATCTGTCCTAGCGGTTACCAGTGCAGCCCTAAACACCATAAACCCACACGGTCTTGGGTTCGAGTCCTCAGTCGCACCAATTTTCTGTGCATTTTTTCACCCTTCATTTTTTTGACAAATTTCACAGTCTCACTATGTATACATTGCTTCCCTACCCATGTCAAACTCTTGCCATCTGTCCTAGCGGTTACCAGCGCAGCCCTAAACACCACAAACCCACGCGGTCTTGGGTTCGAGTCCCCAGCCGCACCAATTTTTTGTGCATTTTCCACCCTTCATTTTTTAGACAAATTAGTTTCTACTCAATGTAATGCCCTTAAAAAATGTTCATTTATTTTGGCACTAGGTGTAAACATCTACCAGAGCTGAGGCACATTTTCCATGACATTTTGGTCTTTGATTTAAATCACGGTGTATTTGAATTGGATTGCTTAAATTGCTATTAAATATTGAACGGCTCCAAAAAAATTCTAACCTTAATTGTTTGGCTCTGGAATAATTCATTAGCTGCATTTCATTGATCAAAAGTTTCTGAATTCTTCATTTCTTCTCCTTTTTTCAACATATTTAAATGTTGGTCACTTCTTCTCTTTTTTTCAACATTTAAACAACTTTGACCAACATTTAAACTAGGTGAATTTCTCATACAATTACAAGATTACAAATTCCTCCATAATTCATGCCTTTCCATACATTTTCAACATTACAACCAGTGCGATTACCATACCTACAAATGCCCAAAAGTATTTGTAAATGGGTATTGGTAGTGCTTGATCTTCAAGCTTCCTAACCTTCTTCTTCAACATCCTAAGCTCAACAGCTAGCTCTCTGTTAGTGCGTGCTTCGCCCTCCATCTCTTCTTCCGGAGCTCGTGCTGCGGCCACTGCGGTTTGGGGCAGCATGCGCAACCATTCGCCGTGCTCTTCTTGCAGTTCATTTATCAGAGTCTTGGCCAGAGCATCGACCCAAAGAAAGAAGCATGTCACCTGCATGAACACGGAATAGATCAACCGATTGCTCAAAGATCCCGACCACGAAAATGGTGCAATTGCCCTAATTCTTACCCCATTCTTGCTGCACACGTAGAACGGACGATTGTGGTTCCTCGGTGTGTGAGAAACCCTCCGATCAACGCTCGCCCGGCATCGCAGACAGGCGAAGACAGGCATCTCCACACGCTCCCGGCTCTGCATCCGCGAGGTGGCGCGGGAGCTTGTGGAAGACATGGAGCTCGGAGCCGAACGGGATCTCAACGCCGCGCCGCCCTCCACGGCTAGCTTCCCACCGCCGCGCCCTCCACAGCTAGCTTCCCACCGCCGTCGTGCTCTCGCTCTCTTGCCATGGTCAGCGCCGTGCTCTCTGTCGACGTGCTCACCGCCGCTGTCGCCTGCTAATATAGCACACCCGCAACGGCTCTATGCTCAACGGCTCTCTGCTGGGTCCCACAAGCCACGCGTGCAACAATCTGAATAAAATTGGCCGCCTCTGCGGCCTGGTCCCACCTGTAAGGGCCGAGTCAAAATGTTGACCTGACGGAGACGCCAAAGTTCACAGAACGAGTCGGTGCGCACGGACTAGGGGCAAAACTGAGCACAATTTGCATCTGAGGGCAAAACTGAGCAGATGGACACCACTAAGGGCAAAAGGATAATTAACCCATATATATATCTACAAAGAAGGATGTACACCCGAAATAGTTACAACACGAAGGAACAAGATATCCACAAGGAATTCATAAATATATCAATAAGATATTTGCTTGAAAGCATAGCACTTGGCTAGATATGGTCTTACTGTATATAAATGAAGTCCAAACACACATCCATCAAGGGCATCACAACTAGCAACAGAGATCATCGTTGGGATGCTTTGAGAAAGGAAACAAGTATCACAAGATATGAAATGAATATCATGCCAAGATACAACCTACACAAGGTTGAATGCAAGAGGGGAAAGCATGAATAGATACTTGTTACCGAGATATCATTGGAAGGATGTAGTAGATACCAATTGAAGGTAGATAGTAGTTCATTGATCATCCTAGCTTGACTCCAATATGCACATGGTGACAACACCTTCCTTGTGAGTGAGCCGAGCATCCAATGCATCTCCAAATGTTCCTAGAAGAACAACACAAACTAAACGGTACCCAAACTCATCGAGACCAAATAGTTAGAAACACCAATACATAGGACAAACTCCACATAAATATGTGCATATAGATATGAAAATGAATTTCATGCACATCTCATCCAAATTGAGACTAGGTGGAGTTTCCCGTATATATTGAGTCAAAGAAAGAAAGCATGCCAAATGAAATACATGAAGTAAACATGCATGCTCAAGACTTTCAAAACCCGAAACCAAAAGACAAAGAAATGCCAAGTGAAAAGGATACCAAATGGAGAAATCATCACTTGGAAGATATCATTAAAGATACATCAAGGAATGAGATATCCATTGATACACACTAAACTAAAGATGTCAAACTCCCAAAGAGAGGATGGTTCCAAACAAACCAAGTTCTCAACAAAGTTTCATGATGGCACAAAGTACCAAAAAGAAATGGCTTGCCTTCCACCAAAACACACTTGATAAGGATCACAAGAAGAGTGTTCTAAAGAAAATAGAATAGGTCCCCCACGAGTTGTGCATTATATAGGATTTGTATTTGAATACAAAATGCACAAGGTGGGATCACCGCTTTCACTATATCTAGAAAACACTAGACAAGAACAAGAAATAAACAAGATCCATAAGTGGTATGGAAGACAACGGGAGTTGACACAATCCTTGGCAAGAGAAAAGGCAAGTACAACAAAAGCCAATGTAAAGATGATCAATAAATTCTACCACACATAAATGACTACCAATTGTCAAAAGACAAGAAGTAGATGGAAAGAATTCCCGGTGGTAGATAGCAAGGATATCCAACATCATCTTCACACCTCACACAAGCAAATTGCAACTTGTAGAGCTAACATGCCACCTAGGAACAAGATAATCTACAATATCAACACTAGGTGACAACATCTCAAATGTACACATTTTCTAGGCTAGTAATATACATAGCATATTACTCCCCCATAATGTGATACCAATGAAGAAAACTTAACAAGAGGCAATAAGAGGATCCAACACGAGATAATCAATGGAATTTTTAGAATTTGAATTTCTCATGAGAGATAAACCACCTAGCGACTAGATAATCTTGAAATATCAATACTAGATGGTATTACTCATGTGCACACGTTTATAGGATTGTGAGGTGCACAAAGCACACCACTCCTCCATAATGGATATTCCATTAATCTCTCACAAGAGCCAACTAAGAAATAAACAAGATGCACTAAGGCTCAACGAACGACACACAAGTACATGATGTGCAAACCAACATACACAAAGGCAATTTGGAGACACATCATATACAAACACATGCAAGGAACAAAACCAAAACATGCAAAGGGGCAAGTAACTTTCAATGTAAACAATTTAAGTACAAGTTACCGCAAGGAGGCACATTGGATATAAGATAGAAACTTGACAACCCAATTGACTTGGCTTGAGACAACAAGAAAGATGAAGTCCCCTTAATTCTTCATAATGTAGACAAGTCTCCATTGACCTCCAAAAACACCTATTGATCAAGTTTGAGCTTGTTGGTCCCCAACCAAGTTGGTTCCTAAGAGGTTAGTCACAATAGGCTTGGCAACCCAAATGGTTCTTTTCTTGACACCACTTTGAGTACCAACAAACTAGGCAAACACATTGCCAACCTTATCCTTCCAAAGAGAATAGATATCATCAATAATAATTGGGTTGGATAAGTTACCACTAGTGCATGAAGAAGTGACGTGACCTTTCTCACGACATAAGTAGCAACGTCTACTCTTCACTTTCTTCTCACTTGATTTTTCCACAAGAGAAGCATTAGCTTGAGTCTTCTTGGGAAGTGGCCTTTCTTCAACTTGAGGTTGAGCATGAGATTGAACTTGTGCCCTCTTCCCTTGTTGCTTGACACTAATGGCCTTCTTCTTCAATGGGCAAGATCTAACATGATGCCCTTCTACTTTGCACTTCAAGCAAACAATCTTGGTCGAACTCTTGACTTGTTCTTGGCCCTTCTTTTTGTTCATCTTGGACTTCTTCTTCTTATTGGAGTTGAATCCAAGTCCACCTTTGTCATTGGGGGATTTTTGCACACTCAAGATATTGTTGAGTGTGGATTTCCCTTCATGACACTCTTCCAAGTCTTTCTTCAAAGAAGTGACTTGGGCCTTGAGCTCTTTGATTTCCTCTACATGGTTAGTCTCAACACAAGTACTAGAGGAAGTATAAGCTTCATCGTTAGAGCAACAAGGCAAGCAATTCATCACAAGATGTACCAACATTGTGAGTAGATGAATTACAAGGACTAGCACATGGCAATATACTATTTTGACTAGAAGTAGTGCTAGTATCCACATGAGGCTCGCTAGATGTTACCTTAGCAATCATGGCCTCATGAGCTATCTTTAGCACACTATGGGATACTAGAAGATCATCATGAGAGCTTGAGAGCTTTTCATGACTTTCTTCCAATTTCCCATAATTGCAAGATAGCACCTCAAGTTGAGCCCATAGCTCAACATTCTCCTTTGAAATGGATGCTTCACAAGTAATAGAATTAGTAGCACAAGCATCATCATTAACAACAAGAGGAGAAGGCAACTTGGCAAGCTCTTTTAAATAAGAAGCTTCAAGTTGAGCATGAAACTCGGTGAGTTTGATGAGCTCACCCTTGATGACCCTTGAGCCATTTCCGAGGTGCTCAAAATCCTCAAGGAGTCTAGCATGAGCAACTTCAAGCTTAGAATTTTTAGTTTCAAAAACATTGGCCACCTCAAGAGCTCTATCAGTAGATTCCTTCACTCTAGACAATTCTAGAGCAAAAGTCTCCTCAAGAGATTCCTTGGTGGTTTGTTCAAGTTCAAGAGCTTGAGAGAGGTCCGCAATCTCATTAGCGTAATCACGCCCATGACCTTCCATTTTATCAATGGTGACCTCATGCTCCTCAAGATGAGATTCCAACTCATCAATATATTTCTTGCTCTCAATAGCAATGGACATAATTTCCATGAAGTTGGAACGAGCAATTTTATTTTTATGAAGAGCTTTAAAAACCATTTCCCCCTTAATTTTTAAGGAGGCAACATTATCATTCTCTTCATCATTATCCTCATCAACATCATCATCAAGAGACATATTGGGGTACAAAGTAGGAGATACCTTTGACGCCTTAGCCATAAGGCAAAACGCAACAGATGATGATGTAGGATCCCTTGAGGCACCATTAAACACCACATCTTGTTCCATGGAGTGTTCGGTTTCCTCTACATTGTTAGCACAACAATTCGAGGAAATAGATGCATTTTTATCATGGCAACAAGACATACCAAGCATATCATCATGATATTTAGTCAAGCAATTTCTACATGATATGCAAGGACTATCAACACAAGCATGTGAAACATTTGGAGTGCTCGAAGTGTTAAAGCCCAAATAGGGAGCATTGCAATAATATAGTGACGAAGGATCATCCATAATAAGCATACTATCATCATTGCAATGACCAACACTACTCACCATATCATTACCTTGTGGCAAACCACATGTAGGTGAAGTAGAAGAAGTTGAGAAGACTATATGACCGGAGGTGGAGGGATAACAACCATCCCCACAAATCTTGGACACACCATATTTATCTTGAAGCTTTGTCCATAACTCATGAGCATCCCGGAACGGCATGAGTTGAAATATAACTACATTGCTCAAAGCATCGAAAAGCACATTAGAGGCTTGAGCATTGAGATAAGAGTTTTTCTCATCCTCTAAAGATAATCTTTGGGGGTCCTTTGGAGGAGAAAACCCCACATCTACAATTCACTCTAAATTTGGGTCCATGACCCTAAAGAGATTAAGCATGCGAATTACCCAAACATCAAAATTTGTGCCATCGAAACTAAGAGTGTCAGAGAAACCTAATCCTCTAGTCGACATCTTTACTCTCTAGGCAGTTAAGCCCAACAAAGAGAGACGAGGCTCTAATACCAATTGAAAGATCGAGGATGTCGCCTAGAGGGGGGGGTGAATAGGTGCTTTAAAATAATTACTGTTGAGGCTTGAACAAATGCGGAATAAACCTAGCGGTTAATTTGTCAAGCACAAAACCTAAAACAACTAGGCTCACCTATGTGCACCAACAACTTATGCTAAGCAAGATAAGTAACTATGTGATAGCAAGATATATGACAAAGAAAAATATGGCTATCACAAAGTAAAGTGCATAAGTAAGGGGCTCGGGTAAGAGATAACCGAGGCACGCAGAGACGACAATGTATCCCGAAGTTCACACCCTTGCGGATTTTAATCTCCGTTTGGAGCGGTGTGGAGGCACATGCTCCCCAAGAAGCCACTAGGGCCACCGTAATCTCCTCACGCCCTCGCACAATGCAAGATGTCGTGATTCCACTAAGGGACCCTTGAGGGCGGTCACCGAACCCGTACAAATGGTGACCCTTGGGGGCGGTCACCGAACCGTACACTTTGGCAACCCTTGGGGGCGGTCACCGGAACCCGTCAAATAGCTCGGGGCGATCTCCACAACCTAATTGGAAACCTCGACGCTTGCCCGAAGCTTTACACCACAATGATTGAGCTCCGAACACCACCAACCGTCTAGGGCTCCCAAGCACCCAAGAGGAACAAGCTCAAGGGCACCAAGCACCCAAGAGTAATAAGCTTCTCAACTTGTAACATCCACGTATCGCGTGGAGAACTCAAACCGATGCACCAAATGCAATGGCAAGGGCACACGGAGTGCCCAAGTCCTTCTCTCCCAAATCCCACCAAAGTAACTAATGCTAGGGAGGAAAATGAGAGGAAGAACGAAAGAAGAACACGAAGAACTCCAAGATCTAGATCCAAGGGGTTCCCCTCACTAAGAGGAGAAAGTGATTGGTGGAAACGTGGATCTAGATCTCCTCTCTCTTTTCCCTCAAGAACTAGCAAGGATCATTGGAGGGATTGAGAGATAGCAAGCTCGAAGAAGGTCAACAATGGGGGAAGAACACGAGCTCAAAGGATAAGGTTCAATGGGGAAGAAGACCCCCTTTTATAGGTGGGGAAAAATCCAACCGTTATGCTCACAGCCCGCACAGAGTGGTACTACCGCTCCAAGGAGCGGTACTACCGCTAGGGCGGTAGTACCCCTTTGAAAAACAACATCGAGGAGGCAAAAGGCCAGTAGAACCGCCGGAGCGGTACTACCGCTCGTCCTCACGGTACTACCGCTCGATCTCACGGTACTACAGCAAATGGTAGCGGTACTACTGCTTGCAAGCGGTACTAAAAAAATACTTCTGTGCCTACTTCCGCTGAGCAAAACACGAGATTTTGGTCCGGAATGGTACTATCGCTTAGGAGCCGCGGTAGTACTGCTCTGGAGCGGTAGTAAAAAATTACATCCGCTCTAGTCGCGGTAGTACCGCTGCAGCCTTTACCAAAACAACCACAACTTTTGCAAACGGACTCCAAATTCAACGAAACCAAGTTTGTTGGAAAGCTAACGACATGGGCTAACACAATCTTGATAGAAATATCAAGAATAAGCAAATGAGAAAAGTCCCATAAGAAAATGGTGAGAACCCTTCATCGGATAAGGCCGGTAAAACCTCCAACACCGAAAACATCATAGAAGACGCATGCGAACTCCGTTTTCGATGAACTCAAGCTTGTCATCAAGATGACCATAAGCTCTAAGACTCACAAAGATAACCAAACAAGAACCAAGAAACATGATGCAAGGATGCAATGGTTTGAGCTCTCTACTAACGATATGATCAAGCTACCAACTTGAGAGCCCCCCTTGATAGTACGGCAAACATCCTATACCTCGGTCTCCCAACTACCACCACGAGACCGGTAAAATAGAAAACCTATCAAGGGCAAACCTTTGCCTTGCACATGGTCCACTTGAGCTAGATGAAGACGATCTTGACTCCCTCAAGTTGGACCACCTTTCTTGATTGCGTTGGCTCGATGAAGACTAGATGATTTCTCCCCCATAGTCCACTATGGGTGAGCCACTCTTAGGCACATCTTCACAAGTCCGTTGACACCACAATAGATGGCAAGATTCAAGCACTTGATCTCTTCGTGATGCTCCACTTGATCTTGAACACGGCAATCTTGATGACGATCACCACTTGATGTCATCCTTTCCATGGGTTGTATGATATCTACCTCTTGACGCAAGCCCATGGACACGTACCTAACCCCACATAGAACTCTCACATAGACCATGGGTTAGTACACAGAGTGCAATGGACAATGCTTACCATACCATGGGATCACTTGATCCCTCTTGGTACATCTTCTACGCTTTGTGAGTTGATCAACTTGATTCACTCTTGACTTAGTCTTGATCAACCTTGAATCTTTCCAACTCTCTTCATTTGGATGATGTCTTGAAGGTAGACATGAATGATCACACAATCTTCTTCTTCAAGACATGCTTGCAATAAGCTCAACACTCACATGACCGATCTTTAGATAATTCCTTAATAGCACTGTGGTCATCACAAACTCTCCTTGAGACCAACAAATGGACTTCAAGAAAAGCCTATGGACAAACCCTTCAAACATAACTCAAGGCAATCATTAGTCCATAGAGATTGTCATCAATTGCCAAAACCAAATATGGGGGCACCGCATGTTCTTTTGGATATCACTACAAGAGGACAATTTGCAAAGCAAGTTCATCAATTACTATCAATGTGACTGCTAGCAATGCTAGTGCATCAGCTTGTGTCTTAGAACCATAAAAAAATGTCGAATAAATTGAAGAAGATGCCACATATATGCTTTGAAGATTAAGTTGTTTTATATGTCTAATTATGATGCTAGTATAAGACTTCATAAACTTGTTGTTGTTAATGTGGTGTAATGCAAACTTCATGTTATCATGTTGTGAGATTTAAGTTCATAATTACTGCTTCCATCTGATGTGTTCCAAGTTTTTCCATAGCTACCAAGTTTTCATTACAACGATCTGATGTGTTCCAAGTTTTTCATGTTATCATGTTGGTTCCAGATTTTTATTACAACGATATGATGTGTTGAAAGCAAACTATGTAATGTGTTCCAAGTTCTCCGTAGCTTCCAAAAACTCACTGTAAGAAAACTTTACAGTAATTATTGCCTTGCAATATTATTGGGGCCGAGAGTATGAAAAATAAATTAAATTTTCCAAAATATAGAATTTTCTCGTCACGTGTCGTGTCCTCATGCCCAACAACAAAAGGGTTTTTCATGGCAAACATAGACACATTGTTGAAATAGGATCAGCCTTTCTTGCTGGTACTTTTGTGCCTTTACATTTTTGGGATGAAGCTCTCTTAACTGATGTCCATCTCATCAATAGGTTGCCTAGTCATGGCATCAATAATGAAACCCCTACGGGATCAAAACAGTAACTGTATCATTAAAAGAATTCGGTGCTCGCACCCCCAGCAGAAAATCATGCACGACACGGCATACATCCTCCTGTACCAACGATCGGTGTCATTGATAGAAGATCGCCAACGGCCTATCCGGCCCTGGTGCTTGTGTCAGCCCTATATGAAACAATGCTTCCTCAATCTCTTCATCTGTCACAGTCGCCATGAGTTTTCTCGTCCAATGTGAGCAGTATGTGCTCAGCTTCAGTTGATCCTTTCGACGTGAACATGTGCGCATAGAAATCGGCAACGATATCTCTCATTTCGTAGGCCTCGATGCACCGAGACTCGTCCGATTTAAGCAGTGCACATACCATATTCTTACGCTTGCAATGAGAAGCGATGTTCTAGAAATACCGCATATTTTGGTCTCCTCACTTTAGCCAATCGATCCTCCACGCTGACGATACATCACCTCTTCTCTCTCATAGATTTCATGCAATCGACCCTCCAAATCATGGACCTCCAGTGAGCGCCCAGACACATTCGATCGCTTTTAATTAGCTTCCTCGAGATCATGCTTCAGCGACTTTATTTGATGAAGAATAAGCGAAATACCATACGACTCCAGTGCCGCATGTCGAGCGTGAGGCTCACCGGTTTCTCACAGATCGCCACTAGCACATCTCCTCTCGCACTTTTTTTAGAACATAGACGTCAAGGACGTCCGGCTTTAAATTAATAAGGCCCACAAACTTAGGTAGAGTATGACAACCACAGGACCAACATAAGGCGCCTTGAGAGGCGAAAGTTTAAGAGAAAGACCGCTAGATGGAAGAGTTGCGGTACAAGGCAATATCAGCCCAGAAACTACGAGCACGCAGGCTCGGAAGGTACGAGGACCAAAAGGGGCTGCCCAACCCTATGCGGCAGCCAACACATCAGACGGCGGATCCCGTGACTCGGAGTAGACGGCGCGAAGACGGCAGATAGCTTGGCGGTGGAGATCAGAGTCCTGTTGTCTTCCCAGCGGCGCCCATTGCTGCAAGAACACGATGCATTTGAAGATGACGTCAGCGGGATGCGAGGGAAACACACCCTCAATTGTAAACTTGTTACAGATATTCCAAATAGCCCATAGCATAGCCGTCGCACAAGTCCACATGACCCTACGAGACGTGCCTTGAACCAGAGACAAGGCAGACACGAGCTCAGATCGGGAGCGCGGATCCCAATCCACTCCCGCGGCCGCACGGACCGCGCTCCAGGCAAAACGAGCCAGAGAGCACCGGAAGAAAGCGTGGTCAGCATTTTCCGGGACCCCACACAGCGCACAGGGGCCGGAGGTGGGGCCGTTGCGCTTAGCGAGGTTAATAGAGGTAGGAAGGCGATCTTGGCAAAGTTGCCAGAGGAAGACCTTGATTTTGAGCGGGATTTTAGCCTTCCAAAGCCCCGTGGCCGCCGGTGGGATCTGGCCGCGGGAAAGCTCTCTGTACAAGGATTTGACAGAGAATTTGCCAGAGCTTGAAAGCCTCCACGAGATCGAATCCGCGGAATCCGACAATCGGACGTCCGCTAGCAGAGCCTGAAGGCGATCCCAATCCGCCAACTCCGGCCCTGATAGCTCGCGCCTGAAGTTAATACAGGGGGGAGGCGCGGAGAGCCGAGGCAACCCGTTGCTCGGGCTCGACCGCTATGGAGTAGAGTTGGCGAAACTCCGCCCATAAGGGTCGTTGGCCAATCCAAAGATCAAGCCAAAGACGCGTAGAGCGTCCATTGTTAACCGCAAACTTTGCACCCCCTGGCAAAGAAGGGTTTGAGGGATTGAACGGAGTTCCAGAAAGGAGACCCACAGGGAGCCGCGTCAAAAAAATTCCCATGCGGGAAATATTTTGCACGGAGGAGGTCGATCCAGAGGCCAATTTCGCCCTGAGTCATTTTCCAGATCCACTTGCACATTAGTGCGATGTTCATCAACTTGGAGTTGATGATCCCAAGACCCCCCGGGCTTTAGGACGACACACGGCCTGCCATTTAACCATATGGTATTTCCGTTTCGATCCCGCTCCTTCCCAAAAGAAACGGGACCGCGGTGTGTCAAACTTAGAGTGTACCCCGTCCGCCAGCAAGAACGGGCCCATGGCAAACATGGGCAGAGAAGAGAGGCTGGAGTTGGTTAGGATTAGTCTTGCCCCTGAAGACATAAAGCGGCCCCTCCACGGGCAGACCCTATTCGCAACCTTGGAGGAGAGGGGTTCCCAGTCGGAGATTGCACACTTCTTCGCCGCAATGGGGAGACCGAGGTAGGTAAACGGGAACTGGCCAAGTGTGCAGTTAAGCAAGTTGGCAACCCGTTGACTTTCGGTCGCGTCCATCCCTATGGACACCACTTCACTTTTGTGGAAGTTTATTTTAAGACCCGACATGAGTTCAAAACACAACAGTATTGCCTTGACCGAAGCGATACTGTGTGTATCGGGCTCGAATAGGAGAAGTGTGTCGTCCGCGTATTGCAAGTGAGATACTCCTCCCGGAATTAGATTGTCCGCCACTCTCCTGATGTGGCCGGCCAAACGAGCTCTGTCTAGCATGGCACCTAAGGCGTCCGCCACAAAGTTAAAAAGCAATGGCGAGGCTGGGTCCTCTTGACGCAGCCCACGCTTGTTGCGGAAGAAGTTCCCTACTTCTCCATTCACCGCAATCGCCGTCTGGCCTCCCGAGACCAACTGCATCATGCGGTGAACCCAAACCGACGAGAATCCTCGATCCAGGAGGACTTGTCGGAGAAACTCCCAGTTCACTCGGTCGTACGCCTTCTCAAAATCAAGTTTGAGGAGAATCGCGGGCTATCGAGCGCGTTTTAGGGAGTGGACTATTTCTTGGAGGACCAACGGCCCCTCCAAGATGTTACGGCCACGAATGAAAGTCGACTGGGTCCTACTAATAATGCGATGGGCTATCGGAGACATGCGAGTAGAACAAGCCTTAGCACAAATTTTAAACGGAACATTAATCAAAGCGATAGGGCGGAAAAGTCTAATGTGATCCGCGCCCGGGACCTTGGGGATCAGAGAGAGAACCCCAAAGTTCAGGCGAGAGATATCTACCGTACCGCGCATAAAACCATTGCAAACATCGAAAATTGGACTTTTAAGCACTTGCCAAAACCGCTTAAACATCGCCACCGGCCACCCATCCGGCCCGGGCGCAGTGTCAGATTTCATACCCAGCGTCGCCTTGTCAATCTCCTCAGGGAGGAAGGCCAAGCTCAGGTTCTCATTTTCCTCGTCCGTGACTCGTAGTGCAGGGTCCCACACATCCGCCCTAAGTCGAGCCCTGGATTCCTCCCTGGAACTCATAAGTTGGATGTAAAACTCGTAGATGTGCCGGACGATATCCTGTTGCCGCAATAGGAGCCCCTGCTCCGATTGAAGTCTCAGGATGGCGCACTTACGGCGTCTGCCATTTGCGTAGGCGTGGAAATATTTCGTGTTCGCGTCACCCTTGAGCGTCCACTTTATTCCACCGCGCCTGCGCCAGTACTCCTCCTCGGCCCTAAGGAGGGACTCGACTTGGGCTTCAAGCGCGTAGCGCTGGGCCCAGTCCTGCTCGGAAAAGACCTGCACATCTGCCGCATCGTCCAGCTGGGCGAGCTCCTCGGTCAGGCGCGCTCTTAATAGCTTATCCTCGTGACCCTGGTTAGCTCCCCACCCTTTGAGAGCCGCACGCATACCCGCCCCTGCGGCAATCCAGAACTCCATCGGACCGCGCACGCTCCCAATGCGAGCGACGCAATTCTCCCATTTCGAAAGGAAGATTTGCTCAAAGTCCGGAGACTCCAGCCACGCGGTTTCAAAGAAGAAGCGTGGGCTGCGTTTAAGCCTCTCCTCCCCCGAGGAAAGGATGAGGGGGACGTGATCCGACCCAATCCTGGTTTTGGCATGCAGAGAGCACAAGGGGAACAACACCTCCCACTCCGAGGACATAAAAACCCTGTCCAAGACCGATCGCACCGGCGTTAGCTATTTGTTGGTCCAGGTGTATCGAGCCCCCACGCGAGCCACTTCCCTAAGGGCCCTGGATGCAATAGCATTATTAAACATGGCCACCCTTGTCCAGTTAATAATACCGTTATTCTTGTCCGCTCCCGAATGGATCAAGTTGAAATCACCACCCACCAGTAGAGGTAGGTTGCTCGCGCCCAAAGTCATCACCTTGGTCTGGAGTTCTCCCAAGAACTCGAGCGAAAGCGAGTGATCGACCGGACCATACACGGCAATCACCACCCACTCTTGAAGAGTGGCGCGGTGTCGCACGTGTGCCGACAGGAAGAAACGGCCGGCATCCCAAGCCACCACCTCAAGGCAACCTAGGTTAACTCCTAGAAGCAAGCCCCCGAGTGACCTACCGCAGGCACCCAATGCCAAACAAAATGCTCCAACGGGTCGACAGCTAGCAGGTCTCGATGGTTGAACTCGGCCTTGATAGTCTCTTGCAAGCCGACCACGTCGATTTCTTCGTTCCTAATGAACTCTTTTAACTGGGTCCGCCTCCCAGCGTGGCCGAAGCCTCGGATGTTCCAGAAGATGAAACGCATTATATGATGCGATTGCATAGATGGATACCACGAGCGGTAACCGCTTTGGCCACGCGCCGTGTCTTAGCAGGACGACGGTTGGAGGAGGACGGCGCAGCCCCTGCTACTTTGTCCTCCTGATCGGGCCGCGCAACTGGCACCAGAGAAGCCCCTGCTTCATCTGCTGCTGGCGCAACACGGGCCAGCGCTGCCTGAGCAAGCGCAGCCTGCACAATTTCCTTTGCGCGAATGAGAGATAGCACCTCGTGCGCTTCCCCGGCGTCAGACATCTCCACGCCACTATCCGCTAAGATACCACCCAAGCTCGCATCTGAATAATCTTCAAAAATTGTAAAGCGGGGCATGGGGTTACCTTTGATTTCGAGATTCTTCTACGCCTGAAGGAGCTGGGCCCGTTGGAGGAAAGGCATGTTGCCCTTGGCACCCTTCGGACGAGAGCTCATCCTCTCCTGAGTCGCCGGGGACGCCACCGCCTTGGACCGCCTGGCCGTGGGGATGGGCACCACCTTGGACACCTCCACCCGAAGAGCATCGGGGGGGGGGGGATGACCGATGAAGTGCCCCCAGCCGGACCCCCAGGGGAGGCCAGCGCCATAACCACCGGCCGCGGCGGGACCGACGCGCTCGCACGGGCCGCTGGGGGGCTCGCCGGCGCCACCGCAGGTGGTTTGCGGCCCGCCGTCTTCTTCTGGAGCTTCAACCCGCCCTCGCCGAGGCCGGTCAACACCTTGGGAGAGCTTGCCGTGGCCCGAGGCTCGCCCGCCATCGCAGCCACCGGGGAGACCAGCGTCGAGCGACCCTCCGAGTCACAGGACGCCGAGACTCCCTTGTCGATGTCGAGGCCCATGGTCATGTTGGATTCGTACTGGTTGAAACCCATCTCATTGCTGCCCTCCACCACTTGGCACTCCTCCTGGTCCTGAGTCGCGCCCGCCGCCGGAGGCGTGGCCTGCACGTCCTTGTCCTTGAGACCAAGTTTGTCCCACGTTGCCGTGTCGATGGAGTCATCCCCCATGCTCATGTCATGGTCCTTGTCCTTGTCTTCCTGGCCCTTGTCGTGATTGGTTGGCGGAGGGGGAGGGGGAGCGGGAGTCGCACCCTGCAGAGCGCCCGCCTCGGCCTCTAGGCGGAAGGTGAATCCCTCACTGTTGAACCAAACCTGCACGTATCCCTTGAGCTTGGCCGGGGCGCGGCACGCGAAACGCATCCGCACCGGTCCCAGGCCCGACAGCGACGCCTGATCCACCTCCATAGGACGCTCAATCATCACCGTGGCGGCCATGAGGCGATCCACGCGACGATGCTTGGGCGGCACACCCCACAGCTTGACCCAAGTGTCCGGCATGAGCTCGGCCTTGGGCTCCTCCGGGCGAGCCTCCTTGATGTCCGCCATGATGTCGTGGAGGGAGAAGTAGAGCTTGCCGCTGCGGGTCGCCATCCGCAGCATGGCCTTGTCGGGGAAGACGACCGAGAACTGATCGACTCCAACGGCCGACACCTGCCAGTCCCACTCCCCTTCGAAGAGGTGGGGGAGTTCCGCCTCCAAGATGGGGATTGACAACTTGCCGGGCGCTGCCGAAATGATCGCCGTGTACGACACGAGAGGAGCGCGGACCTCCTCACCTTCCGTGTCCACGAAGGGGAGGCAGACGAAGCCCTCGCCAGGGATCACATTGCCCATGATCTGCAGCGCCAGGGGCCTCCCCCGCGTGGGACAGTAAGCCGACGCATGGTCCTCCTCATGGCAGACGACGCACAGGGGTTTGAAGGAGCACATGTTTTGATAGTGCCCCACCCTGCCGCATTTGAAACACTCTGGCCCGTCGGCCTCTTCCACGGGGATCAGGGCGTCAGCCGACCCCTTCGAAGCCTCGGGGCCGGCCGCCAGCAGCAGCGGCGCCGAGCCGCCCCCCTTGTGCTTCGGCTTCTTGGCCTGCGGGTCCCCGCCCCTCTCACCGCCTGGAGGGAGCTGGGACTCCTTCCGCTTGAGCTCCTTCTTCTGCTCGAGCCCCAGCCGCCGGTACTCCTCCTTCTTCTTCTTCTTGCGCTCGCGCTCCTCTTGCTGCTTTCGTTCCTGCTCAGCGAGCCACCAAGGAGGCGGTGGCCCCCAGCCCCCGTCCTCCACAGCGGTCGCAGGCACCTTGGCGAGCGCCTTTGCCCGCAGATCCTTCTCGCGCTGGCGCTCCGCCGCCGGAATCGGAGGCGACATGGGCGGCTTGTCACCGCGGCGGGAGCCCATCCGCACCGCAGTGGCGTATGAGCAAGAGAGGGGAGTGGGAGGGACGGAGCAGCGCAGAGGACGCGCGAGATGCCCGAAGCGCCGCACCTGCGAAGGGGAAGCGGGAAACCCTAGCGACGGATCTAGGATTCCTTTTGGCACCCATAGCCACCTATATAGGGGCTGGGGACCGCGGCTTCTCCTTAGCGATGGGCCCGGGCCGAGGCGCTGGCTCGCAGCAGGCCACTAGGCCTGTCTAGGCTGGCCCCGACACAGCGGAGAGCCCCTGCCCCCCTGGCCCGGAAACTGCAGAGTGCGACGCTGGACCCCTCGGCCCCGCTGGCGCAGAAGCCTGCAGGCCCAACGCAGGGGCCCCCCAGCCCACCCCCTGGCAGGCTGGGCCAGTCATACTGGCCCAACAACGAAACAGGCCCAGCCGACGGTTCCCCGGAAACCCTAGCCAGGTTCCGCGAGTCCCCTGCCCAGCCAGCCCCGCCGCCGCCGTCGCCAACCCCTGTCGGCTCCGACGAGCACGAAGGAGCCTGAGGGGGCTCCGCCAGCACCAGATCCCGGCGACCCGCCTCCGGAATGGCGCATGAGCGGCCCTCTGGGCCCGCATCCACCCCCTTCGGCGGACGCCAGATCCGGGCCGCCAGGCGGCGACCTCCCTGCCCTCCAGGAGCAAAAGCACGCCGCCGGCCAGCCACGAAGGACCCCCGAGCTCCTCCGCACGGGCGATGAAATCACCCACCGAGCACCCAGCACTGGGCCTCGGCGAACCACCGAAACCACCATCACTTACCTGAGAACATACCTCGTCGTCGTCGATGTCGGAGTCGATCCCCTCCAGCGCCCAGAACCGGCTACCGGAGAAGGACGGAGCAAGGGGCCGCCCCTCGGGCAGCACGCCCCATCGCGGCCGCCCCACAGCAGGCCGCACCGCCGTCCAGCCGGCCGCCTCCGTCGCGGCGCCCGCCGCATCACCCTTCGCGACGCCCGACCCAGCCGCGTCGCCCTCCGCGTCGCCCGACCCAAACGCCATCCCTGATGACGGCATAGGAAGGCCGCAAGCGCGAGGAGGGGATGGAGTAGAAAACCTCCTGAGGGAGTAAACCCGAGGAAGGAGAGGAGGAAGGGCCGGGGATGGGCGGCGCTCCAGCGGTGAGAAGCTGGGCTTGGTCCATCTCCTCTCGCACTTGCGTTGCTCCACGCCTCTGTGACCATCGTGTCAAACTGATAGTCCCGCAGCCACATTTCTTCGAACCTGGAAATTTTGCTTCCCGTCAAATGAACTCGGATGAACAGTAAAATTAGAAAAAATGAAAATAAATTCAAAAAATTCTGGATTTTTTGGATTAAACTTTGACAAATTCTGGATTTTTCATCATGCGTGACAAAACAAAATCAATGCTCCAAAACACTTAGAAAAGAAGCATTTTTCGGAGCATCGATTTTTTTTTGTCACGCCTTTAAAAAATGTGATAAAAATTTGCAAGCACCTAGAACATTTGCCAAAGTTTATAAAAAATCAGATTTTTCTATTTTTATTTTATTTTATTGATGTTACTCGAGGTTGTGAACATTTACATTGCTTAATCAGATGGTCAGGGCTACAAACACACTCAGGGTTACTGTAAAAAAAACACTCAGGGTTACTGTAAAAAAAACACTCAGGATTGTGTATGGTGTATGCATGTTGCAAACTAGGCTGACATTGACGTTTTACGTACACACAAGTATAATTAGTAGGTCTCGATGCAAAAACCCTAGCCCACATGTACAAGTGAAATGCTAGTAGGTCTTGATGCAAAAACCCTAGTCCACATGTACAAGTGAAATACAAAAAAAATGCGCCGTTGCCGGGGATCGAACCCGGGTCACCCGCGTGACAGGCGGGAATACTTACCACTATACTACAACGACCTTGTTGTTGCTAAGATTCGTCTTACTTTTCAGATGTGATCTTCTTCCCACAAGACATTCAGCCAATCTGTTTGCTGTTCTTGTGCTTCTACCACCAGACCAGATTGCTCTCTTCCCCCTTCGTGCGGTGATTCTGGTGCGACCTGTGACGAGGAACAGGCAATCTCGCAAGCACACTTCAGCTCCGAATGCGGCCCGACGCACGACCTGCTAGCCGCCTCATCAACAGTGAGGGGCCTGAAAGAAGTAGCATCAGAGAGGAAGGTAAGTCCAGAGGCACTGATGTCTTACATCACACCGTTTTGAAACAAAACCGGCGATCATTACCAAGCTTTCTTGAAGCAAAAAGGAGCCAGGACAAGCAGCACAGAGCGCATGGCACCCTCCAAGCTCTGAACGAGCTAAAGATAAACACTGATGGAGCGTTTTTTGGCTGAAACAAAAACCGGAGGGCTTTCAGAGAGGAGAACGTCAGTACTCAGTAGCCCTCTCTACATGCTGAAATCATACCTGCAGTTAGGGGCAGTTAGGGGCAGTCAGCTAGCAGTTTCAAAGGAGATAATTTCCATTTGTTTTCAAAACTGATTCGCTCCTTCTAAAACAAGGATTGGTAGAAAACACTGGTTGATGTTAACAGCTTCGGCTGTCTGCTTAGCAACGGCGAAGCTGAAAGAATTCCTCAAGCATAGCTTTGTTCAATGCGGTTTCAGTTTCGCCGATATAAACTGAAATAGAGTGGCACATTCTTTAGCAAAGATATGGCTGCTTTTAAGTATAGACAAAAGATACGTGGCGACCGATTTTGGCTCCGTCCACTTTTGTAATGCAGTCTTCGTATTTTGCTCCAAAAAAGAGTCAAGAGTGGAGTTAAAAGTTCTACCCCCAACTGTAGATGCCACTCACCATACACACATACAAAAGAATGACACCACAAGCTGCGTATACGCAGTAAACATGTTTCTACTGCATGCGGACACACATACACAGCTTCCAGCTCCGGCTTACAACGCCAAGCTCAAGCTTTCTTGGCGTGGGCGCCGGCCTCCGGCAAACACACGATCTGGGGCGCGTGTACAGAGTACAGGGTCGCATACGTGAGGAAAGAGGCGCTGCACGCCGCGAACACCCTGAACCACACGGACGAGAACAGGGTCAGGTAGATGAAGAAGGCCGTCATGCCGATCACCGCAACAAAATTCGCGACGCACTTGAGCGTGGACAGGTCTTCTTCGGTTCCTTCATTGGGGAAGTGGCCTTGTGTCAAAAAATCAGACAGGAGCTCGTCCTTCAGTCTGAACCTCTCCGTCAGCCAGCTGGATACTTCGTCCTCTGCTGTCGGTATGTCAGAGACCTGGATGATCTTGGTGTGGATGTGGACCTCGGAAGGGTCGACGCCGTACACGTTGTCCATGAACGTTGGGAGCCGATGCTTGTATGCGATCGTGATGTCGTAAACTGCATTGATCAGCAAGCTACAAGTCAGTGGGACTGTAAGAAGGAATACTGAAAGTAAATGTTGCAAAGCTGTTCATAGTTAACTACATTATGTAGGTATTTCAAGCAAGTCACACTGCCAAGAATTCATTAGGCTTATGTTTGAGCTCTACCAGTACAAGTCAATTGCACTGAGATTTTAGCAATATCAACAACAGTCAACCTTCTGGGATACCTGGAGCATTCAATGTACTTGGGATGTTGTTTCAGAGCTCATAAGACAGGATGGTCTAACTAATAATAATTTGAACAGACCAAAGCAGTCCAGCATGAAGTGCTAATGTCTGATAAATGCACAAATCCTAACACTCAGAAAATGGCTGCCAGGATCCTAGCATTCAGAAAGTTCCTTACAAATGCTACAACAAAGAATTGAGGGGATAAACTCCAAAGGAGAGTTATGACGGGCGGAGACAGATGGTTACCAGCATCCAAGTTACTCCTCAGCTCTTGCAGGCAGCAATTGAAACCTTTTATCTTGGGAAGGAGGACATTTTTCAGAATAGGCAAACCATGCTCTGCCGCATACTCTTGACTTTTGATGCATTTCTTCTCACTGAGACATTAGCACAAATCAGCATCCACATTGAGAAAAAAGGAACAAGTACAGGAAAATAGAAAATCAAGATGCAGAAGGCTATTATGCGAGTAAAAGAGCAATTAATAAGTGCGTCCAATATCTAAATTCATTTTAGAGAATGCGAAATCTGGATCCTGGATCATTTGTCCAACCAAAAAATTGGATTGATGGAATGCTGGAAGGTGAACATTCAACAATAGTTTCAGCAGACCGGAATGTGTGCCCAAATAAAGCAGCTGGTAAATAGAAACATTTAGTAATAAAAAGTATGGGAACAGATCTTACGTATAATCAGTGCCTTCTGGAAAAACTGCGAGCCAAAGGGGATCCTTGGGGTACTTCAGTTCAGAAAGCCTTCTTCGGATTAGTGGTTCGTCAACCTCCCAATTCCGCTCTACAGGAATAAACTCAATAATGTGAAATGCCCAGTTGAAAATAGGCAACTTCATCAAACTTTTCTTCAGGATGTACTTGATAGACTGCAAACGGCCTTTCCTCAATGCAAGATCCCACAGGTACATCCAATCTACCTCAGTTCTGTGGTTAGCAAACAGCAAGACACACTCTTTGGGGGGCACCTTTTCACCAGAGAAAACAAACCTTGTCCTGTTGATCTTCTCAAACAAAAAGGGAAACATGGCTAACCACATCCCGAACAGAAAGCACGTCCACTTTCTGCTGTAATGCACACTGAACAACCGTACAACGAAGGTTGTCACAGGGGCTAGGTAAACCATCATCATGCATGCGGTCACCGGCATAATCACCAAGCACAATACACCACGGCAGCGTCTCAATGCATTCAACGGACGGTGTCTTGGTCCATTGTTGAAACTTGAAAGACCAGGAGGGTCAACACTTTGCACTTGCTTTCCGTTCACATGATCCCCTAGGGAACCCGTTGAACCGTTCATCATGCAGTACCAAAATGTAAACAGTTGTTCTTTTCTGCAATTCACATTCCCAGCACCAAAGGAGCCATCTAGACTTTCACCTGCGATGGGAGAAATGAGATCTGCACAGTGTTAATTGAGACCAAGGCATAAGCATGCTAAATTGCTAATACAAATTAGCGGTTTGCACAATTTATGCAAAAAGTGCACCTATAATTTTGCTGCTCTATGGAAACGTATAATAAAAACCAAGCAAAGATAGCCAAAATAAGGGACTACTAAAGGCCTGACACATGCCTTATGCAGTAACCTTGGGAAATATGTCAGTCTATAAAGCCTTAAATCCAAGAGAAAGTTAACACAAAAAGATAGTTCCAACTAGCAGTAACTCTAAGTAGATAAATCCGCATATCCAATTTGGAGTTTACAGTGATACCACAACCTGGCAACCCTAAACAAATGTCAATATCCACAAGTCCAGAAGCTACAGGGAAACCAGAATGCATGTCTGTATGCCCCTGTAGGTGATTGCAAATGAGAAGAAGTCCTTAAACTGTGTGGGCAAATACATCCTGAAAGATCCAAATACAACGATAAATCTTACAGACAGGCCTAACTGACATGTTGACATGGATGGTTTTCAGCATGTGAGCCATGAAACCTTGAACAGGGCATTCATGGCAACGATGGAACCCCTAACCAAACTGCACAACAGAGCTGTCACGGCAAACATCTGCCCGCCTGTCTCTACAGGTCTAGAAGTTGCAAGGAAACCAAACGCAGGTTTGCATGCAGCTGTTTGTGATGGCAAATGATAAGCTATGTTAGTACACAAATCTTACACACAGACTGAACTGACAGGTTGATACAGGCGGTACTCAGACATGTCAGGGGTCAAATCTTGAGCAGGGCGTTCATGGCAACGACCGAATCCCTAACGAAACTGCAGAGCAGAAGCATCACAGGCCAGCGCACACTCTAAGCATAAACTGGAACAGCCCTAGCAATCACCAACAGAGAAATTCCAACGAAAATCGACCGAGCATGGAGCAGCATCAGAGACAGCCTGAACACCGCCCGAGATTTCCTCACCTGTCGCCCTTCCCCTGGCACAAGGACGGCCTGGCGCTGATAAATGCTCGGGGCAGGCAGCAAACCGAACTCCACGAGCGATAAATGTGTGCTGGGTCCCCGTGGCCAGATCCCAAACTCCCAATAGTGGCAACAAAGCCGCACCCACACCCACTAAAAAACTGCATCTGCACGTAAAGGCCAGCAGCAACCCAGCAATGATGGCCGGCCGTGGCATGCCCGATGAGCTCGGCCGTCCCGGGATCCAATCCTTCCCCGAGCGCGCTCGAACATCCCGGCAATCCCCCTGGACACAAATTCGGTACGAAATGCTGCTGCCGAACCTCACCTATCTGACTATCGGCGCAGAGGAAGCTCGGTCGTGCTTGGCGGAAGCGGGGGAGATCCGGGCGGATCTGCGGGGGAGGGAGGAGGGACGTACCGGAGAGGGGGGGAGGGGAGGCCGGCGGGGCGGGAGGGTTGCGGTCGCAGCGGGCAGCGGGCGGCCGGCGGCGAATTTGGAGTTGGACTGGGCGTTCGTGTTGGTGGGGTTTTGGCTGCGGGCGGGCGGGCGGGCGTGGAAAACTGGTGGAGGAAAGCGAGTGTTCCGGGGGCGGAGGGCGGATTGGGTATGGGTGTGGACTGTAGTCAGAGGTGGTGGTGGATGGGCGAGGTGGGATGCGTGCGTGAGTGCGAATCTGGAAGGATGATGATGGCGGGGGGCGTGCCGACTTGCGTCCGGAGGCCACGCCTGCTCGGGCCGCCGGAAAAGGAATCGCTCGCCAAACTGATGCACGTGCAGCGCAGATGGAGTGTCTTGTGAAGGATTTCCTTTTTCTTTTACAAAAAAATTCAGGTGTTGTGTTGTAATAATTCCTTTTTTAGTTGGTTGGATGAGCCTCTTGCCTTTGTTGTCAAGTAAGCTCGCGAGAGTGGACGATCTGCACACGGGGACATCTCCACCCGCTTTTCAAAAATGTACTCCCTCCATTCAGGTGTGTTGGGCGCCTAAGGCTGCCCGTAATGGTAGTATCATGGATAGTACTCTCTCCGTCCGGAAATACTTGTCATCAAAATGGATAAAAGAGGATGTATCTGGACGTATTTTAGTTCGAGATACATCACCTTTTATTCATTTTGATGACAAGTATTTTCGGACGGAGGGAGTATCATGCATGCCAACTAAGCAATTTTGATGAGATGGCATAGAATTAAGTGAAGAAAAAGATGCTTGAGTATCATATTATACCGTATTATATTAAATGATGTGCTACTTTCTGTCATGCATGGCAATAAATGTGGTACTCTATGATACTCCCTCCGTCCGGGTTTATTAGGCCTAAAGACAACTTCTCCTAGACCAAGACATATAGTAATTTGCGCACATTAATTCTTCCATTTCACTCCCAATGCACTCGCTCACATGCATGCAGCCAATGAAAAAACACGCATGAAGTGTATTAATTTCCCAGCCATGGCATCAACAATAATGACTTCCAATGCAACCAATGAAATGGTTGCATGCATGCACCTTTTCAAAACGAGGCCTTATAAAAAGGGACATGTTTGTGATGCTGAGAGGCCTAATAAACCCGGACGGAGGGAGTACCAACCTATGATACTTTGCATTACGTATGTAGTACTCCCTCCGTTTTTATTTAGTTCGCATATTATCTTTGGTCAAAGTCAAGCTTTACAAACTTTAAACAAGTTTATAAACAAAAATATTAAGATATACAATAACAAATCAACAACATTAGATTTATTATTTAATGTAATTTCACATTGTATAGATTTATTATGATAAATGTCTATATTGTTTTCTACAAACTTGGTCAAACTTTACGAACTTTGACTTTAGTCAACTCTAATATGCAGAGTAAATAAAAACGGAGGGAGTATCACACACTAGTATTATATGCATGATACTAGTATATGATACACCCCATTACATAAAGTTTTGTGTAAAAAAATATTTTTGTTTTGTCCCAATAAAAAAGACAAAATTTACTGCTTCTAAATAGCGTTTTACGGCACAAAATTTTGTCTTTTTTCCACAGGCTAAAAAAAGTTGTTTTTCTGTGAAACTTTCTGCACACATATAAAATATGGAGATGTCCGCGCACATTTTTTTCAGAATTTTTTGACATTTCAAAATGTGTTTTTCAAAGTGGGTTCATATGTACCCGGGTTCATCAATGCACTTTTCGTAAGCTCGCGGACAATATAACTTCATCTTGATTTCAACATAGCTAGCCATGAATGATGGCCAATTTTTTTCCACAAATAATCTGATGAGACAAATTGGGTGCTGTTAACATGTTTTCCTACATATTTGGTCAGCCATGAACAAGTTTGACTTAGGACAAACTAAAAACTTCAAGTATTTTGAAACTGAGGTAGTGCGTTGTAAAGTCGGGTGACGGGGGCAGCCTTTAAACGGAGGGAGTAAGATATATTCGTCGAGAACTACTTCCTTTACTTGTGTGTACTGCAATGCTCTCACGCATCATCGCTACGGAAGAATGCTTTAGGCTTCAGCCCTAACTTCTTCATCCTGAGCCGACAGCCTGCGCCTGCAGATGGGGCACTTCTCGCTCTCCTTGAGCGTCTCCCCGAGGCACGCGCCATGGAAGATGTGGGGCAAGGAGCACCCCGGCCACGCGGCGGCGTCGCTCTCCAGCGGCTCGAAGCAGACGGGGCACTCCTGCCCAGCGCCCTCCTCCATGACGATCCTCCTCCACTTCGTCGGCCGCTCGCAGTCGTCGTCGGCGACTTCATCTTCATCCGCGCACTGCACATGCACCGGCTCTGGCAGGCGCAGCTCCATGCCGACGTGGTACCCGGGCCATGGCTCCGCTATCATGCCTTGCAGCGCGTCCATCACCGCATCAATGCGCCACTGGATGTAGTTCTCGAGCCGGAGGATGCCGACATCAACGATCAACTTGAGGCGTGTGGTCCCCGACGGAATGGCCACTTCCATGTTCGTGACCAGCTCGGACCAGAGTTCCTGGAGCTTGCTGCTGTGGCGGGCGGGGTATATCAGCGGCGCCAACAACGACCCAGCCCACTGGAGCGAGCCCGCCACGTCACCGGCCGGCGGGACGACGAAACGGAGATAGTGCAGCATCGTTTTCTTGGACACCTCCACGCCGTCGGGCGCCGCCTCAAACTCGGTGTAGCGGTAAAGCACCAAGATCTCCTTGTCCTTGCCTCCTCCTTGTTCTTGGCTGGCGGTCGGGCGATCAGCCGGCGGCGACACCACGACGGCGAAACCCAAGAAGCCGGCTGTGTTCCCCGAGGAGGCGGACTACAGTACCGGCCCAAGGAACCGGCCTTCGGGCACGTACTGCCCCCGCAGTAGCGGCGGTCCGCCCTTGACACCGCTCGCTGCGGCCGCTACGCGTGAGTCGATCTTGATTGGCACCTCGACCTCGCCGTCGCTCTCCTCCTCGTCATAGTTGTCATCGTTGTCGTACGACACCTCGTCCTCCTCGTTGTCGTCGGCCTGATCTCCGCCACCAAGAACTGGCTCTTCTTCTTCCTTGTCTCCCGCCAAAGCCGAGGGCGATGGGAGCGCGAGAACGCAGCCTTGAGGCCGGACAGTCGTGTTGGTGGAGTCGTCGGGCTGGTTCATCGTCAACGAAGCCATCTTGTCCATCGATCGATCGGCGCCGTCGTCAACCATGGCCAGGTTTATCGATCGGCCGATTGACAGCGGCGCAATGGAGCTTCTAGGCGGAGGTGGAGGTGGAGTTTGTTCTCGCCGGAGCAAGATGAGAATAGAATGTGTTGGCTTCGAACCCGGCCATGTTGCCCCACCTTTTATCGACTCCGTGCATTCCGAAGCCGGCTCCAAGCAGTACAATCGAATTTTTTTGTGTTCGCGTTCGTTTCAAAATAGGAAAGAAACACGTTCTCAAAAAAAGAGAGGAAAGAAACGCTTGTTGGAAAGCAATTGGAAAGAAACGCATATTTTTGCTTTCAAGAAAAGAAAGAAACAATTGGGAGAAATTTAAAACTGCACGAAATTGGAAAGAATAAAAAAGCGCATATTTTGATTTCAAAAAAAGAAAGAAACAAAGCGGGAATTCTAAAATTGCACGAAATGGGAAAACCAAAAAAAAGCGCCGTTGCCGGGGATCGAACCCGGGTCACCCGCGTGACAGGCGGGAATAGTTACCACTATACTACAACGACTTTGACGTACCAACCTTCACTGCAGACTTGTTGTTACGACTGAAGGCTATTTGTTTCACTGCAAACTGGAGTATAAGAGAAGTACTACGTATGTACGGTAAGTTTCACAGTTCATATCGCCATATTCTGCAAACACACACAATCTCAACCGCTTTTCGTTCATTCCTGACTCGTAGCTGAGCTCACTTGTTTGTCCTCTTCTCTGTACAAACAAAGCCAGTTCAGTAGCAGCAGCCAGCAGGCAGAGCATCCGTGTCCTGTGCTAGAACCAACCTCTGCTCTGACTCATGACGGCGGTCGGCGGGCATGCATGCATGCATGGTAGAGCTAGAAGGAGAAGTCGTCGTCCTGGTTGGGCTTGGGCGAGGCGAGGATGGCGGTGTAGAGCCGGAGCTTCTCCTCGCCGAGCGAGGAGCAGCGGGACAGCGGGCGGCGCGGGCGGATGAAGGACAGCGACTCGAGCGTCTTGCGGTGCTTGTAGCGGCGCCACGCCAGCTGCACGGCGACGGCGGCCCAGGTGCGCCACCCGGGCGAGTAGTAGCGCGCGCTCCGCCGCACCCGCTCGTTGGTGAAGGTGTAGCGGAAGTGCTGCGTCACGTACTTGACGTCCGCCGCCTCCAGCCCGAACACCTCCGTGCTCTCCAGCGTCACCAGCGTCGCCGACGACGCCGGTAGCCGCCCCACGAACGGCCGCCGCAGGCACCACGACAGCAGCTCGTCGCCCGTGAAGTTGCCCGGCCCCAGCATGCAGCAGCTCGTCGCCCCGTTCCGCAGCTCCTGCCTGCACTCCAGGTGCCCCCGCACGATGAACACCATCCGCTGCACCGGGTCACCCTCCCGCACGATCTGCATGCATGCATCCAGACACCACAAATTAACAACAACACGATCGCAGCCATTGATCCATTTGTCAGAGCTCTGATGAACCACTTACGGTCTCGCCCTTGGGGTAGATGAGGGAGCGGACGCGGTCGCACATGTTCTCGAGGACGAGGTCGTCCATGTGCTGGAAGAGCGGCACCTGGCGGACGAGGTCGAGGCAGAGGTGGTACTTGATGTCGCGGCGGAGGGCCTCGGGGAGGTCGCGCACGATCTGGCACTCGTCCACGCCGCGGGTGGCCGCCCACCGCTGCCGTTCGAACTGCCGCACCCGGTGCCGGTAGCTCTGCGGCAGCTCCTTGCGCTTCATCCACCACTCGAGGCTCCGCAGCCGCGTGTGCATCGCCTGCTTCTTGGACGTGGTCGCGTTCAGGAACGCCTTGATGTTGCCGATGAGCATGGTGACCAGGATGAGCCCGCCCGTGATGGTCACGATGTTGAACACGATCTCCAGCCACTCCGTCGTGCTCTCCAGGTTGCCGAACGTGCTCAGCGTCATGAGGCCCCAGAATATGGGGAGCAGCATCTTCTCCAGCCGGCTCGTGTTGGCCACCAGCATCACCGTCCACTTGTACGCCCCGAACTGGTACTTGTCACCGCTCACGAGGCACATGCTCCTGGCCGTGGCGTCTGTGGCCCACGCGAGCCTGTCGCCGGCGACGGACGCCGCGGCGCCGGCGCCGCCGTAGTAGAGAGGGCTGGGGCACGCCAGCGGCCCCGACGCGCACCCCGGCGGCCCGGAGATGGAGCACTGCTCCTTGAGGCACTTGGTGGCCCTCTGCACCCCGAGCAGGTACCAGCACGCGCCCACCGCCTGCACGTACGTAAACGCAATGCACGTTAGTAACTTGATCGATCATCCGTGCATGCGGATGGGCATGGCGAGGGAGAGGTTGAGGGTGACTGACGTGGGCGGCGACGAAGTAGGCCATGAGGTTAAGCACGATGCCCCACCAGATGGTGCCGAAGATGTGGCCGGACTTGTCCTGCGTCCGCCGGAGGAAGGAGACGGAGTGGTAGATCTTAGGCAGGTACTCCAGCAGGAACGCCACCAGCAGCACCGTCATCACCGCCGTCGTCGACCCCGCACGGATCATCGCCGGCGCCGCCACCCAAACCACCATCTGCAAATGAAACCCAGTTACGCGCGCGAAGCATTGATCATGCCTCCTCTTTTTTTTCGAATATAAAGTTGTGGCTTTCTGTTTGGCTCTTATGAGCGTTTATTTATTTCATACTTCGAGATTTGAAGACTTGTTGCTGGATATTTTTACTACTAATATGAGCCGTATACATCTTTCTGATGCAGAGCCTGGGGTAAAACTCCTTTTCGAAAAAAATGCATCGTCCATCTCGCTACAGCAGCCGAAAAAAACTAGACTAGACGACAGGACGCGATCCGATTTTATTTTCTTTTCGCGACAATACGTAACAACAAACAAATTTATTTGCAAAAAATAAAAACAAGATTAGCACGTGCAAACGACTGTAGTGTAGTGTGTTTGGCTGGTGAAAGTGACTATACGAAGTTGGGCGTCTGTAATGCAAAATGCGCCACGCGTGCGAGTATTACTATGTTTCTAAGATTGGCATGGGGATCGATATACTCGAACCGATGGGGTTAATACATTGATCGGTACGTGCCAACCTACGGCTGAACATTGTTCGGATAGCATGCACGCAACGCAACCTACATACTGGCATTCTGCAGGACGGTAAGCATTTTCTTTGGCGATTTCCAGAACTGATTATAAGGGAATATTACGCGCGTGTGGCTTGGATTTTTTTTCCTAGATAATACGTGTCTCATTCCTATATAACAAAAGATTAAAATGTAAGCCATGTAAACACGGACTTGACAAATTTGGGCAGATCAAAACCATAGGCTTTGTAAAGGACCATCGACCAAGAAAACAAATCACAATCAAACAGACGCATCCCCTGAGTATGGCTTCAACGCATGGCACCTGCCTCCGGCGTCCCCGTAGCAATCATAAAAAATAATGCGACGAATCACCTCTTCATCCAAGCTCGATGTGGCTTCGCATATAACTTTACGTGCCTTTAAAGTAGCTTACCAAAATATGAAGCCATTGCTATTGAAAGAATCTGGCCGAAGCAGCACCCCGAACACACCATCAAACTTCAGATTTGGCATCTCCACACGACTAAGACACCGAAAGAGAAAACCATACCTATCAGCCACCAACTACGAACCCAACACATGGTCCGTCTTCCAGATGCCGTTGATATGGACCACTATCTGCAGCCGCTCATCGACTATCTCCCAAACTCCACGCCGGCATTGGAGCAGATGTTGTTGCAACGGCGGAAAGCAAGGACACAAGTCTGCCACAGGGATGCCGCCATCGCCGCCGCGACATCTCGCTTGAACAAGTTACTTCCCATATCCATCGCCAACCATAGAGTTGGTCATGTTGTCGGGAAAGGATTTGAAGCTTCTTTATTCAGTGCAGTCGTCATCGTCATCGTAGTCAAGACATCAAACGATCTAAAACCTAACCTACTAGGGTCCTAAAACCTAAAACTACCTGATCTACGGCGGAGGGGAGACATGGAGGACGGCGCCGGAATTTGGGCAAGCGAAAACAGACGGCACCCATGCCCTATGTACGTGCGTGCCTCTGTTTGGTCTGTTATATATACCCCTAATGCCCTATACGTTCGTAGTATGCTAACGCTGAGCATGGGCATGGGGATGGCGATCGATTGGAACACAGGACATGAGCTGGTACAGGGCCCAACGCATGCCATGCAGGTTCTGGCAGATATAATGCGATGCTACGTGCACATACGTACGTACGGTCGGCGAACAAGGCGACGATGCAGCCACGGAAGCTCCAAGCCGTGGCCCTGTGCAGACCGCTTGGACGCATGCGTGTTACGAGCCGATCAGCTGACAGGGACCGCACTTCATCACATGTTGAAAAACTTTCCAGTTTATGTGCGAATATTCCCCTTCTGTGCATGCTGAGGTGTGAGATAAGGTGGCGTGTCAATGCACGGTACAGTAGTTTGCAGATCATTTGTTTTGTGAAGGAAAATGTTGTCCAAGTTTTTTTTTACTGATATAAATAGTGTATACTCGACTGTGGCCATTATTCGGGAAATCGGTAACTGGTAGTTGCTCGGTCGACTTGCGAGTAACGATTATTCGGTGAATCAGCCTATTAACTGGATTAATCAGTCCACCATTAATCGGTACATTAAATAGGACCTTGCCAACACATATCTAGTTTTCTATGTATTGTACTACCTCCGTCACAGTTTAGAAGGCACAGTTAAATTTGTGTGCGTTTTCACAATAGACAAGGCTTAAGGCGCATTGCATTTATTTTAGTAGCTAATTAGTACTCCGATATACTATTTCTATATGCATGCGTAATGTGAATGCTATTTTTTAGCCCATCTCACAACCAATAGATAATCACCTAGGTCCCAGAGAATTTTCAAGCACACCTTCTAAACCGTGACGGAGGGAGTACCATACTCTCAGCTATGTAATATACGAAAATATAGTATTGTTTGGTTGAACCATAGCTATTGAGGAGCGAGATGGGGATGGAAGGGGTTATGGGTCAAAACTTTGGGCTTTGTTTGCCCACAATTTAATGGACCAGCAACGACAGGCCAATTAATCAGCCTCACAAATTAACACAATGAAAAGTGTTATTCAATTCAGCCACCCTACGAGTAGCGCTTAATTGACCCGTTAACTGATTAATCAGATGAATTCTTGAACAGTGACCGTGGTTAACTGGATTTAACTGGATTTCCAGCTGCGTGTTTCATTATGCATCACATGTTTTTGCACACACAATAAAACTAGAGTCAATGTAAGCAGCATTAATAGATAACTAAAACAAAGTGAAGTGTGGTCCTTGCAGAAATCAAACGAAGAACAGAAAAATGGGAGGTGCAGCCGTGTAATATAAATTCCATTGCGTCAATATTTGTAGTATCTTTGATCATTTCATGCAGCGGCTTTTCAAGAAATCCAGCTGAAGTTCATCGTAGAGATGGCTCGGGGAGGAAACGGAAGGGGCACGCACCTGCATCACGGGGAGGATGACGAAGAAGTCGAGCGCCATCCCTCTCCTGGACCTGGCGTACGCCGGCAGGTTTCGCGCGGCCGCGGCGTCGTCCTCGGCCCGGTCCACCGCGGCCTGCTCCTCGTCCGCGATCCCGCGCTGGCCCCGCGCAACCGCCGTGGCCGCGGCGCGCGCGACGCGGAGCTGCGTGACGAAGTTCCACGCGTGCAGGGCGTCCACCATGCAGCGGAGCGCGGTGACCGCGGCGGCGAGCCAGCCGTCGAGGAAGACGCACATCAGCGGGCCGCTCACCGACACGGCGTACAGGAAGAGCGGGTCCACCATGAGCCCCGCCGCGCAGGCCAGCAGGTAGGCGCGGTTCCACTCCCGGACCCACCTCGCGCGCGGGTCCAGCGCCCACGTGTCCCCGACGCGCCACTGCCCCAGCCCCAGCTGCTGCCGCCGCCGCTGCCACCGCCGCCGGAGCTTCACGCCCGTGCCGCCGCCGCCGGACCTGCTGCCCTCGGCCTCGACCCGGAGCGGCGTCGACTCTCCTGCTGACCGCGCGTCGTCGGCGCCGGATGGCGAGGCGGCGAACGAGGGCGACGAGCGCGTGGAGAGCTCGCCCGACATGGCGGCGCTGCGCAGCTAGGTAGATACTTCGGCGCCGGCGAGGCCGTGGATGGAATGCGCGGCAGAGCACATCAGCTCGCGGGATCGTGTGAGGTGGATTGATGAGCTTACATATACAGGGCACAGCTAGCTAGGTAGCTCGCGCATTGATCAGTATTCTGTACGTAGATATATATATGACCACGCTACTGGTGCGTGCAACCACAGCACTGTGCCGAACTGAAATGACCACGCTAACCTCCCCCGTCCAAGTACTTAGAAAATGGTATCAGCGTCAACACGATCGCGCGAGTCGTATATAAGTATGAGCTTAGTCTGAGCACCCGTTTTAATCAAATGCTGTGTGTGATAATTCCTAAAATAATTGTATGTGATATGCATTGTGTAGTACGAGCTCTTGGAAACCTGAAGGGTTTATTTGTGATGTCGAACCGGAAGTGTGTGGAATAAAATGGTTGCACCAACGTACAGTACAATGATTCCATCCGGCCGGGACTTGCGTGATTGTGTTGGCGTCGATCGGTGGCGCTGTCCAAGAAATGAATGAACGCGGAGCCGACGACGGAAGGCGAGACAGCGTGCATGCGAGGTGTGCAGGCCAAGACTCAACAAGGTCGGTCCCGGCGCCCGCCCGGCCAGTGGCCACCCTAGCAAGGCGATATCCATGAATCCATCACACTCCATCGTGTCTATTCTGGATCTCCGTCAATAAATATGCTCCGTCTCGTCAGGGATTGTCGCCTCGATCATTCGATGATTACTAGATATTTACACTCCTCCCCTGCTCTCATCAGGGGAGTTTTCCACCGTCGGATATGATCTACCTCGCGGCGGAGAGTGCTCCACCGCGGGCATGGGATCATGGAGCAAGCCCGGCCGCCAGCCACTCTGTCGGCTACTCGTCAGATGTTTTTTCGTCGCTCGAATCATGCATCCAACCTACTCCCTCCATCTCATATTATAAAAACGTTTTTCAAGCTACAACGAGTAGCTACGTACTTAGGCACCGCTCGGAGCTTGGAATGCAAGAGCGAGCGATCGGCCTATCTGTCCGGCTCTCCGATTGCCATTCCAACATTTACGATTAACCAATTATTGAGCTAGTATGAATGTAGTGATGCTGATGCGGGTAGCCAGGAGCATTCAATTGCTATATACGGTGGTTGTGCTGTTTTTCATATATTTTTTGCGAAATCGGAATGTACGTATGTGCAATCTTTTTGCATTGCGAAATCGTACAATCTGTTCAAATGATTGATATTAGTCAATTAGAGGGCCCCATCTGGTAGGTGTTGAGCGACCGGTCCAGTGATGAAATTATGTTGACTATACGGCTGAATGCATAAAAATTAAAATTGTGCCCCCGTGGCTTCTTGGTGGCCGAAGATGAGCTTTTCGGCCAACTCTTGGCCGAGGAAGGGTCTTCGGTCTAGTTTTGGTCGAAGAGAGGTGGACCAGAGCCGAAGAGTTCATTTCGGCTTCGTTTAGGCCGAAGAGCACTCTTTGGTCATCTGTAGTCCGAAGAGTGATCTGGGACCCACCTCTTCGCGTAAACGATGGGCCGAAGTTGCATGGAAGCTCTCTTCCCATGCAACTTCAGCCCATCGTTTACGCGAAGAGGTGGGTCCCAGACCATTCTTGGCCTACAAATTACCAAAGAGTGCTCTTTCAGCCTAAACAAAGCCGAAATGAGCTCTCCGGCCCCGATCCACCTCTCTTCGGCCAAATCTAGACCGAAGACCCTTCTTCGACCAAGAGTTGGCCGAAAAGCTCATCTTCGGCCAACAGGAGGCCGACGGGGGCATAGTTTTGATTTTTATGCATTAGGTTATAGTTTTCAAATTTGCTATAAAAAACATCATAGTTAAAAAAATCCAAAAAGAAAGAGACAAAGTTACAGGATCAGTACGTATAGTGCTTCATGTAACATGTTTTCCATTTCGCATCAGGTTTTAGACATCTATTGTGGTGGAGGGATTAGTCTAGTTTATGAAGGATTACTCTTTCGCAGTTTCTCCACCCGAATTACAGGCGAATGTCGAGATGCGGAGCACGGAGCGAGACCCTATGACCTTGATGTAACTTTTAATTTTATCAATCGTCATAGTTGTTCAGGTTTCTTTGACCTGATGTACTTTGGTTAGCCAATTTGAAACAATCATATCTTGGCACTAAATTAGTTTAGGTGGCAAGGTAATCTAGCAGTTGCAAAGATAGTGACACTTGGATTTGTTTGGTTTAATAACAGATCCTACCTGCATTATATCGAGAGGAGATGAATGCTACTAGAAGCAATATCGGATTTGTTATTCTCAGCATGGTCAAGCGTCTCGCATACATGCGTCCATGCATCCATGATCCATTCATTGTTTTAATGGAAGTAATAAGAAACAATTTTCTGTCAAATGGCCTTGTATTTGGGTGCAGGCACAAACCATTTTCATGTCTGGGACGACATGTTTGTACATATACTCCCTTCGTTTCAAAATAAACGTCTCAAGTTTAATACAACTTTATACTACACTAAAATTGATATAAAATTGAGACACTTATTTTGGGACGGAAGGAGTAGTACCTTTGTCCCTTAATATAGAACTTTTTTCGCAAAGAAAATATAGAACATTTTGGCAGTTGGGCCTTAACTTGGAGATTTCACATGCCTTGATGTGCCACCTGAGACAGAGATGCAAGTTTACTTTTTTTTTAAACCAGAACTCAAAGGCTCCGCACAGCTATTAACTCGATTTTTCTCATAAAAAAAGAGAATATATTAACTCGATTTACATGTGGGAGAATAAAAAGAAACAATTACAATCATCAGTCATTCTGTCACTGGCGTCGGCCCGTCGCATTTGCGCGGCTTCAGCTTGCTCGGACAAAAATGCTTCACGGCATCATACGCCGCCACTCCGAAGCCGACGTCGCGATCGACATCCAACTCATACCGTACGTACTGTTAATGTACGGCGTCCGTGTTAATTTGGTCGTCGTGGTAAACAAGTCCAAGGCCGGGATTTTTTTTAACATCAGTACTGACACAAGCGCTTATATACACACGCATACACTTATCCCTATGAACGCACACATGCACACCTTATCCCTATGAACATCTTCGAAAGACTGAGTCGGCATATCATCTTGAGATTTACGAAGTCACCGTAGGCGCCTAGTCGTCGACGGAAACGTCTCCTCCCACTGAATGCGCATTGCCGAAAATTCTGAAATAAATTCAAGAATAAATGCGAGCATCAGGATTTAAACCCTGATGGGCTGGGGATACCAAAATCCCTCTAACCATCCAACCACATATTGGTTCGCTCCGAGGCCGGGATTGACCAGGCTCGTCATGTACTCATGTTTGGTCCCGGCGTATGTATATATCCCCGCGTATCCATCGCACTCATGTCTATTCTTCCCACGGAATAAAACGCTCCGTCTCGTCAGAAAATAATTGTCGCGTTGATCTAGCTACTTGGTCATTTGATCATCACTTTGTCACAGTTACTCCTTTCGTCCCATAATATAAGAGCGTTTTTGACACATAGGAGTAGGTAGGAATACGCTCCTCTCCATCCACATCATAGTTAGATACGTGTCTATCTAGCAATAATAACGAGAGATATGTGCAACGTTGTGAGCTATTTACACTGACAGAGCCATTTGTCTGGTGGAATAATATCGAGTAATAATACGAGATCTGCTGCGAAAACGATCTTTTCTGCAGGAATTTAAGTGGAATATGGATGAAGACAAGCAGAGCCATGCATAAATCTGAAACATTGGAGGTGACGTCTTTTCAACGCGCGAGCGAACCGTCGGATCTACTGGAGACCCCACCATGCAGTCATACGATGAAGCGAGACCGGCCGCGCGCCAGCCAATCTATCCGCTACTCGTTGGCTGTTTTCCCTCTCGTGCGAATTGCCCTAGGGAAGCAAACAGTTTGCCACATCACTTGGCGAGACATGCCTATGATTCGCAGTTGTTCATTTCGTGGACCGATTTTCTTTTATCGCAAAGATGTAACTACCTCAGTCTTGGAATAAAGTGCCAATAGGCTTTTCCCAAAAAACAATAGGCATCGCGCGAGCTCTATCTTTTTAGGAATCACCATCGACCTCTCTCCCATCGCCATTGCGCACCACATGCTCACTTACGCCAGCGGCCGGCCGTGTGGCGGAGAGAGGCTAACACAACATTAGAGCAAATATAATAAGGTGACATAAGCAGGTTATAATGAATAGAATAATATATATTTATTTAGTTGAAGGAGAGAGAATAGAAGCAGACTCTTGGTTAGTAGCCAACTGCAACATGAGACTCAAGATGCTTTGTGAGGATGTAATGTGGGCCAACTATTGATAAACTAGTACATATTTAAAACTTATTATTGTACATGTTTCCTAAGAGGTTGTCTGTAGATGACATGACTGTTGGGAACGTTGCATGGGATACAAAAAATTTCCTACGCTCACCAAGATCAATCTAGGAGATGAACATCTACGAGAGGAGAGATTGCATCTACATACCCTTGTAGATCGCTAAGCGGAAGCGTTAAGAAACGCGGTTAATGTAGTCGAACGTCTTCGCGATCCAATCACGATCCGCCCTGCGAACTCCGATCCAAGTGCCGAACGGACGACACCTCCATGTTCTTCACACGTACGGCTTGATGACGCCTTCACCTCCTGGATCCAGCGAGCGATGGTGAAGTAGTAGTTTGAGTCCTCCGGCAGCACAATGACGTGGTGGCGGTGGTGGTGGAAGAATCTCAGCAGTGTTGGGGAACGTAGCAGAAATTCAAAATTTTCTACGCATCACCAAGATCAATCTATGGAGATTCTAGCAACAAGAGAGAGGGGAGTGTATCTTCATACCCTTAAAGATCGCGATGCGGAAGCGTTGCAAGAACGCGGTCGGTGGAGTCGTTCACGAAGTGATTCAGATCGCGGCCGAATCCGATCTAAGCACCGAACAATGGTGCCTCCGTGTTCAACACACGTGCAGCCCGGTGACGTCTCCCGTGCCTTGATCCAGCAAGGAGAGAGGGAGAGGTTGGGGAAGACTCCGTCCAGCAGCAGCACAACGGCGTGGTGGTGATGGAGGAGCATGGCACTCCAGCAGGGCTTCGCCAAGCACTGTGAGAGACGAGGAGGGAGAGGGGTAGGGCTGCGCCAGGAGAGAGGGAAACTCTTGTGTTTGGCAGCCCCAACACCCCCATTATATATAGGGGAAGGGGAGAGGGAGCCGGCCCCCTCCAGATCCCATCTAGAGGGGAGGGGCGGCGGCCAGGAGGAGGAGACTTGCCCCCTAAGCAAGGTGGAGGCGCCCCCTCCCCTAGGGTTTCCAACCCTAGGCGCCTTGGGCCCTTGGGGAGGGGCGCACCAGCCCACGAGGGGCTGGTTCCCTCCCATATTCAGCCCATCAAGTCCCCCGGGGCAGGTGGCCCCATCCGGTGGACCTCCGGACACCTTTCGATGGTCCCGGTACAATACCGATAACCCCCAAAACTATTCCGGTGACTGAAACTGGACATCCCATATATAAATCTTTACCTCTGGACCATTCCGGAATTCCTCGTGACGTCCGGGATCTCATCCGGGACTCCGAACAACATTTGGTAACCACATACAAACTTTCTTTATAACCCTAGCGTCATCGAACCTTAAGTGTGTAGACCCTACGGGTTCGGGAATCATGCAGACATGACCGAGACAGCTCTGTGGCCAATAACCAACAGTGGGATCTGGATACCCATGTTGGCTCCCACATGTTCCACGATGATCTCATCGGATGAACCACGGTGTCAAGGATTCAAGCAATCCCGTATGCAATTCCCTTTGTCAATCGGTACATTACTTTCCCGATATTCGATCGTCGGTATCCCAATACCTCGTTCAATCTCGTTACCGGCAAGTCACTTTACTCGTTCCGTAATGCATGATCCTGCGACTAACTACTTAGTCACATTGAGCTCATTATGATGATGCATTACCGAGTGGGCCCAGAGATACCTCTCCGTCATACGGAGTGACAAATCCCAGTCTCTATTCGTGCCAACCCAACAGACACTTTCGGAGATACCTGTAGTGCACCTTTATAGCCACCCAGTTACATTGTGACGTTTGGTACACTCAAAGCATTCCTACGGTATCCAGGAGTTGCACAATCTCATGGTCTAAGGAAATGATACTTGACACTAGAAAAGCTCTTAGCAAATGAACTATACGATCTTGTGCTATGCTTAGGATTGGGTCTTGTCCATCACATCATTCTCCTAATGATGTGATCCCGTTATCAATGACATCCAATGTCCATGGTCAGAAAACCATAACCATCTATTGATCAACGATCTAGTCAACTAGAGGCTCACTAGGGACATGTTGTGGTCTATGTATTCACACATGTATTACGGTTTCCAGTTAATACAATTTTAGCATGAACAATAGACAATTATCATGAACAAGGAAATATAATAATAACCAATTTATTATTGCCTCTAGGGAATATTTCCAACAGTCTCCCACTTGCACTAGAGTCAATAATCTAGTTCACATCAACATGCGATTGTAATGAATCCAACACCCATGGGGTTTGATCATATCTCGCTTGTGAGAGAGGTTATTAGTCAACGGGTCTGAACCTTTCAGATTCGTGTGTGCTTTACAAATCTCTATGCCATCTTGTAGATGCAGCTTCCACGCGCTATTTGGAGCTATTTCCATATAACTGTTCTACTATACGAATCCGGTCTACTACTCAGAGTCATCTAGATTAGTGTCAAAGTTTGCATCGGTGTAACCCTTTACGACGAACTCTTTTACCACCTCCATAATTGAGAAAATTCCTTAGTCCACTAGTTACTAAGGATAACCTTGACCGCTGTCCTGTGATCCATTCCTGGATCACACTTGTACCCCTTGACTGACTTATGGCAAGGCACACTTTAGGTGCAGTACACAGCATAACATACTGTAGAGCCTATGTCTAAAGCATAGGGGACGACCTTCGTCGTTTCTCTCTCTTCTGCCGTGGTCAGGTCTTGAGTCTTACTCAATACTCACACCTTATAACACAGCCAAGAACTCCTTCTCTGCCGATCTATTTTGAACTCCTTCAAAATCTTGTCACGGTATGTATTCATTTGAAAGTACTATTAAGCATTTTGATCTATCCTAATACAGGTTTCCATTGAAAAACACTTTTCAAATAACCCTATATGCTTTCTAGAAATTCTACATCATTTCTGATCAACAATATGTCAACAACATATACTCATCAGAAATTCTATAGTGCTCCCACTCACTTCTTTGGAAATACAAGTTTCTCATAAACTTTGTATAAACCCAAAATCTTTGATCATCTCATCAAAGCGTATATTCCAACTCCGAGATGCTTACTCCAGTCCTTAGAAGGATTGCTGGAGCTTTGCATACTTGTTAGCACCTTTCAGGATTGAAAAAACCTTCTGGTTGTATCACATACAACCTTTCCTCAAGAAAATCGTCGAGGAAACAATGTTTCATAAATAATGCAGTAAGTGCTAATGTAATTCCAGCAGACTCTTAGCATCACTACGAGTGAGAAAGTCTCATCGTAGTCAACTCCTTGAACTTGTCGGAAAACATCTTAATGACAAGTCGAGCTTTCTTAATGGTGATACTTACCATCATTGTCCGTCTTCCTTTTAAAATCCATCTGTACCTAACAGCCTTACGACCATCAAGCAGTTCTTCCAAAGTCTATACTTTGTTTTCATACATGGATCCTCTTGGATTTTGTGGCCTCGAGCCATTCGTCGGAATCCGGGCCCACCATCGCTTCTCCATAGCTCGTAGGTTCATTGTTGTCTAGCAACATGACCTCCAAGACAGGATTACATACCACTCTGAAGTCGCACGCATCCTTGTTGACCTATGAGGTTTGGTAGTGACTTGATCCGAAGTTTCATGATCACTATCATAAGCTTCCACTTCAATTGGTGTAGACGCCATAGGAACAACTTCCTGTGCCCTGCTACACACTAGTTGAAGTGATGGTTCAATAACCTTATCACGTCTCCATCATCCTCCCACTCAATTCTTTTGAGAGAAACTATTCCTCGAGAGAGGACCCGTTTCTAGAAACAATTACTTTTGCTTCCAGATCTGAACTAGGAGGTATACCCAACTGTTTTGGGTGTCCTGTGAAGATGCATTTATCCGCTTTGGGTTCGAGCTTATCAGCATGAAACTTTTTCACATAAGCATCGCAGCCCCAAACTTTTAAGAAACGACATCATAGGTTTCTCTAAACCATAGTTCACACGGTGTCATCTCAACGGAATTATGTGGTGCCCTATTAAAGTGAATGCGGTTGTCTCTAATGCCTAATCCATAAACGATAGTGGTAATTCGATAAGAGACATCATGGTATGCCCCATATCCAATAGGGTGCATCTATGATGTTCGGACACACCATCACACTATGATGTTCCAGGAGGTATTAGTTGTGAAACAATTTCCACAATGTCTTAATTGTGTACCAAACACGTAACTCAGATATTCATCTCTATGATCATATCATAGACATTTTATCCTCTTGTCACGACGATCTTCAACTTCACTCTGAAATTACTTGAAGGTCGGTCCCCTTCGAAAGGCAATGGAAAGCAAGGGTCTCGCTAGCATTGAGGAAGGAAGCGGTGAGACCAGTTCAGCCATAACCTTGAATGAATTTATATAAGCCAGGATCTTGTACCGGGTACAGAGACTCTCTAGTGATGCTCCCCTACCCCCCTCTGCCCCTTTCAATAATTCAGACTTGTGTTTCATCAAGTAAATATACTCAGCATCTACTCAAATCATCTGTGAAGTAACAACATAACGATATCCACTGCGCGCCTCGGCACTCATTGGACAACACACATCAAAATGTATTACTTCCAACAAGTTGCTCTCTTGTTCCATCTTACTGAAAACGAGGCTTTTCAGTCATCTTGCCCATGTGGTATGATTTTCATGTCTCAAGTGATTTAGAATCAAGTGAGTCCAAACGATCCATCTGCATGGGGTTTCTTCATGCGCACATACCAATAGACATGGTTCGCATGTCTCAAACTTTTCAAAAACGAGTGAGTCCAAAGATCCATCAACATGGAGCTTCTTCATGCGTTTTATACCAATATGACTCAAATGGCAGTGCCACAAGCAGGTGGTACTATCATTACTATCTTATATCTTTTGGCATGAACATGTGTATTACTACGATCGAGATTCAATAAACCATTCATTTTAGGTGCAAGACCATTGAAGGTATTATTCAAATAAACAGAGTAACCATTATTCTCCTTAAATGAATAACCGTATTGCAATAGACATAATCCAATCATGTCTATGCTCAACGCAAACACCAAATAACAATTATTTAGGTTTAACACCGATCCCGATGGTAGAGGGAGCGTGCGATGTTTGATCACATCAACCTTGGAAATACTTCCAACACATATCGTCACCTCGCCTTTAGCTAGTCTCCGTTTATTCCGTAGCCTTTTATTTCGAGTTACTAACACTTAGCAACCGAACCGGTATCTATTACCCTGGTGCTACTAGGAGTACTAGTAAAGTACATATTAATATAATGTATATCCAATATACTTCTATCGACCTTGCCTGCCTTCTTATCTACCAAGTATCTAGGGTAATTCTACGCCAGTGACCGTTCCCCTTACAGAAGCACTTAGTCTCGGGTTTGGTTTCAACCTTGGGTTTCTTCACTAGAGCAGCAACTGATTTGCCATTTCATGAAGTATCCCTCCTTGCCCTTGCCCTTCTTGAAACTAGTGGTTTCACTAACCATCAACAATTGATGCTCCTTCTTGATTTCTACTTTCGCGGTGTCAAACATTGCGAATAGCTCAAGGATCATAATATCTATCCCTGATATGTTATATTTCATCATGAAGCTTTAGTAGCTTGGTGGAAATGAATTTGGAGAAACGTCACTATCTCATCTGGAAGATTAACTCCCACTCGATTCAAGTGATTGTAGTACCCAGACAATCTGAGCACATGCTCAACGATTGAGCTTTTCTCCCTTAGTTTGTAGGCTAAGAAACTCGTCGGAGGTCTTATGCCTCTTGACGTGGGCACGATCCTGAAATCCCAATTTCAGCCCTTGGAACATCTCATATGTTCCGCGATGTTTCAAAAATGTCTTCGGCGCCACAATTCTAAACCGTTTAACATTACTGAACTATCATGTAGTCACCAAAACATGTATGTAAGATGTTCGCAACATCCACAGACGACGTTCGAGGTTCAGCACACCGAGCGGTGCATTAAGGACATAAGCCTTCTGCGCAGTAATGAGGACAATCCTCAGTTTACGGACCCAGTCCGCATAATTGCTACTATCAACTTTCAACTATATTTTCTCTAGGAACATATCGAAATAGTAGAACTAAAGCGCGAGCTTACGACATAATTTGCAAAGACCTTTTGACTATGTTCATGATAATTAAGTTCTTCTAATGAACTCTGACTCAGATAGACATCCCTCTAGTCATCTAAGTGATACATGATCCGAGTTAACTAGGCCGTGTCCGATCATCACGTGAGACGGACTAGTCATCATCGGTGAACATCTTCATGTTGATCGTATCTACTATACGACTCATGTTCGACCTTTCGGTCTCTTGTGTTCCGAGGCCATGTTTGTACATGCTAGGCTCGTCAAGTCAACCTAAGTGTTTTCCATCTTCGGGGCTCCATGATCATCATCTTCATCGGCATGACACCATGATCTCCATCATCGTGTCTCCATGAAGTTGTCTCGCCAACTATTACTTCTACTACTATGGCTAACGGTTTAGCAATGAAGTAAAGTAATTACATGCGTTATTCAGTGACACGCAGGTCATACAATAAATAAAGACAACTCCTATGGCTCCTGCCGGTTGTCATACTCATCAACATGCAAGTCGTGATTCCTATTACAAGAATATGATCAATCTCATACATCACATATATTTCATTCATCACATCCTTCTTGGCCATATCACATCACACGGCATATGCTGCAAAAACAAGTTAGACGTCCTCTAATTGTTGTTGCAAGTTTTTACGTGGCTGCTATAGGTTTCTAGCAAGAACGCTTCTTACCTACGCCAAAACCATAACGTGATATGCCAATTTCTATTTACCCTTCATAAGGACCCTTTTCATCGAATCCGATCCGACTGAAGTGGGAGAGACAGACACCCGCTAGCCACCTTATGCAACAAGTGCATGTCAGTCGGTGGAACCTGTCTCACGTAAGTGTACTGTAAGGTCGGTTCGGGCCGCTTCATCCCACAATACTGTCGAAACAAGATAGGACTAGTAACGGTAAGCATATTAAACAAAATCAACGCCCACAACAACTTGTGTTCTACTCGTGCATAGAAACTACTCATAGACCTAGCTCATGATGCCACTGTTGGGGAACGTAGCAGAAATTCAAAATTTTCTACGCATCACCAAGATCAATCTATGGAGATTCTAGCAACAAGAGAGAGGGGAGTGTATCTTCATACCCTTGAAGATCGCGATGAGGAAGCGTTGCAAGAACGCGGTTGGTGGAGTCATTCACAAAGCGATTCAGATCGCGGCCGAATCCGATCTAAGCATCGAACAACGGTGCCTCCGTGTTCAACACACGTGCAGCCCGGTGACGTCTCCCGTGCCTTGATCCAGCAAGGAGAGAGGAAGAGGTTGGGGAAGACTCTGTCCAGCAGCAGCACAACAGCGTGGTGGTTATGGAGGAGCGTGGCACTCCAGCAGGGCTTCGCCAAGCACTGCGAGAGACGAGGAGGAAGAGGGGTAGGGCTGTGCCAGGAGAGAGGGAAACTCTTGTGTTTGGCAGCCCCAACACCCCCACTATATATAGGGGAAGGGGAGAGGGGGCCGGCCCCCCTCCAGATCCCATCTAGAGGGGAGGGGCGGCGGCCAGGAGGGGGAGACTTGCCCCCCAAGCAAGGTGGAGGCGCCCCCTCCCCTAGGGTTTCCAACCCTAGGCGCCTTGGGCCCTTGGGGAGGGGCGCACCAGCCCACTAGGGGATGGTTCCCTCCCATATTCACCCCATCAAGTCCCCCGGGGCAGATGGCCCCACCCGGTGGACCTCCGGACACCTTTCGGTGGTCCCGGTGCAATACCGATAACCCCCGAAACTATTCTGGTGACTGAAACTGGACTTCCCATATATAAATATGTACCTCCGGACCATTCCGGAACTCCTCGTGACGTCCGGGATCTCATCCGGGACTCCGAACAACATTCGGTAACCACATACAAACTTTCTTTATAACCCTAGCGTCATCGAACCTTAAGTGTGTAGACCCTACGGGTTCGGGAATCATGCAGACATGACCGAGACAGCTCTCTGGACAATAACCAACAACGGGATCTGGATACCCATGTTGGCTCCCATATGTCCCACGATGATCTCATCGGATGAACCACGATGTCAAGGATTCAAGCAATCCCGTATGCAATTCCCTTTGTCAATCGGTACGTTACTTTCCCGAGATTCGATCGTCGGTATCCCAATACCTCGTTCAATCTCGTTACCGGCAAGTCACTTTACTCATTCCGTAATGCATGATCCTGCGACTAACTACTTAGTAACATTGAGCTCATTATGATGATGCATTACCGAGTGGGCCCAGAGATACCTCTCCGTCATACGGAGTGACAAATCCTAGTCTCGATTCGTGCCAACCCAACAGACACTTTTGGAGATACCTGTAGTGCACCTTTATAGACACCCAGTTACGTTGTGACGTTTGGTACACCCAAAGCATTCCTACGGTATCCGGGAGTTGCACAATCTCATGGTCTAAGGAAATGATACTCGACATTAGAAAAGCTCTTAGCAAACGAACTATACGATCTTGTGCTATGCTTAGGATTGGGTCTTGTCCATCACATCATTCTCCTAATGATGTGATCCCGTTATCAATGACATCCAATGTCCATGGTCAGAAAGCCATAACCATCTATTGATCAACGAGCTAGTCAACTAGAGGCTCACTAGGGACATGTTGTGGTCTATGTATTCACACATGTATTACGGTTTCCAGTTAATACAATTTTAGCATGAACAATAGGCAATTATCATGAACAAGGAAATGTAATAATAACCATTTTATTATTGCCTCTAGGGCATATTTCCAACAAGCAGAGCTTCACTAAGCGCTACGGAGAGGAGGGGGATGCGAGGGAGAAGAGAGGCAGCGCCGTGGCGTGGGGATGTGCTTTTTGGGGTGTGGCTGCCCTCTCTCTACCTCTCTATATATAGGTTTCAGAGGAAATGACCACGGGTAGCCTAACCGGCTCCCTTTGGCCCTCAGAAAAAACAATGGGCCGACGGAGCCTTGAGGCGCCCAAGACACGGGGCCGCCTTCTTCCGGCCGGCTATCGCGTGGGCCGACTAGCTGAGGGCGGCCCGGCCGTAAACAATCTTCGGGGGAGGCCACAACAGGGCCGACTAGCTGAGGGCGGCCCGGCCGTAAACATTCTTCGGGGGACGCCACAACAGGGCCGACTCGAGGAAAGCCGGCCCATGAAGGACCGGCTCCAAGAAAGCCGGCTCATGAAGGACCGGCTCCAAGAAAGCCGGCCCATGAAGGACCGGCTCCAAGAAAGCTGGCCCATGGCAGGCGGCCATGGGACGCACCCTATAGTCAACCCCCCATAACAGTGATGAGACGGGGCGTGGCTACAGTGGACCCTGCCACCCTCGAATCTCGGAACAGGCATGGCTACAGTACGCCATAAAGGGCGGGCATCTCTTGTCTGGCGAGGCACTGTAGCCATGCGAACCATGACGCCATCCACGACGGGCCGCTGATACGGCCCAGATGTAGCGGGCCCCTTCGGTCAGAGAGACATCCAAAGGCGGCCTGGCCTCCCCTAGCCGGCCTAAGGCCAGGCCGGCTTCCTGCAGCCGGCTTGCCCCCCTCCTCGGGGCGCGCGCACCATCAAGCGGACAAGACGAGGTAAGGCTACAGTGAGCGCCCGCAAGGCGGTGGCACTGTAGCCATGCTTACTTTGACAAAGCCCTCGTCATCAGAGGCGAGGCGACAGTAACCCGCCCCCGACAAGACCCCCCAAGCGGTGGGGCTGGTAGCCGGCGGGACCCACCAGTCGGCGGGCCCCAGAAGCCAGCGGACGTAGACACTGACAGCCTGGGCCCACGCCCAGGCCGGATTACCATTGTACCCCCGAGGGGTAGGCCTATATAAACCCCCCGGGACACCCATGCAAAGGGTTGGACTCTGATAGTTTTAGCCACCACGTAGAGGGAAGAAAGGAGCTAGCCGTGCCCTTCTTCTTCCTCTCACCGAACAGCTCTAGGAGCAGCTTGTAGCAACTTATTCTAGTGATCATGCGGAGACCCCGCAGAGCAGCAGTAGGGGTGTTATCTCCGCGGAGAGCCCCGAAGCTGGGTAAGATTCGCCGGTGTGCATGTCTTCGCCTCATCCCATTTCCACGCACCGGCGATGTCTTACTGGCTCCCACAATGATAAGCCATCCGTTGGCATATGTCGTACCTACCACCCGACATTTGGCGCCCACCGTGGGGCCAGGTGCACCGTCGTCCGGAGACCTGCTCTAGACGGGAACCCTCTTCCTCCCCAGCGAGCGTAGCCAGCCCGGCATGCCCGATGGCGCTTTCCCCGACGCGCTGCAAAGCATCAACGACGCCTGCGCAGCGAGCTGCCTCGCCGATCTTCTTGGCGAGGCTCACATCTCTGACGAGCCCGCATCCGACGCGGGCATAGGCTGCCCCGAGAGCTGCCTCGTCAGCCTCCTCGACCAACTCCACGTCTCCGGCGAGCCTACCGCGGACTTGGAGTCGGTCGGCTCCACCGACCCGATGCTTGTCGATTCCGACACGGCGTCGCTCGACGCCTTCCCCTCCGACGTGATCGTCTTCGACGACCCTCTCCCTCGAGCCGACAGTGGCGGTAGCACCGTCACCGAAGTGTTTGTCATCAGCCACGGCGCCGCCTCCGATGAGAACGCCCGCGACGCCCTACAGGCCACTTTGCACGATCTGTCCGCCCCCATCCCGGCGGATGCTGACGCTGAGGCGCTGGAGGCATGCCGCCTTGCCCTCCTTGCGGAGGGCCAGAAGATAGCCACCATGAGACGCCTCATGGAAGCCCACCAGGGCGAAGTCAACCGCGCCGCCTTCGGCACGCTGCCTCCAGAAGGGCCAAGCCGAGTCGGCGTCATCAAGAAACGCGGCGCGGCCATCGCCAGCATGCTGGGAGCGGACCGCCCAGTCTACGCCACGCCCCCCGAGAATCTGCGTGCCGCCCAGTCAATCATTGATGAGCTAAACGGACTGGGGGCCGACGAGCTCCCCTACATGACCAGACGCATCCAGCAGCTGATCGATGCGGCCGCAACACGGCATGAAGCCGATGTCCGAGCTGGAAGCCCCCCTCACCGAGAGCACGGTGCGACGTCGCGTACGCCGACTGCGGGTGGCGCCCGTACAAGACAGGAAAAGGAGCCAACTGCTAGCCGCAGCCGGACTCACATTACCATCGAGCGCGACGCAAAAGGCCGCCCCCGAGGAGTGGAGTGACGAGGTGACCCTCCTCCTCCTCCGCCTCGCGGGGAAAGATATCCTACCCCGCCGCCTGTCGAGCATCCGACTCTTAGCGGCCTACTTGGTCGCCGTGAAGGAGTCGGCGAGAATGATTCCCGCCATCGGATCGACCACCTAGCGTGATCCCTGGCCCTGGAAGAAGAAGATTATGTCGGCCAGCCTTGTTTCGGCCCCCGCATCCGCGACGAGCCCTTTACCAAAGGGTTCTCGCTCCCAAGAGACACGCCCAAGTACAAAGGCTCCGTGAAGCCGGAAGACTGGTTGATCGACTACTCCACTGCCGTTCGCATAGCGAATGGCAATCGACGCGTTGCCGTGAAATATGTCCTCATGATGCTCCAAGGCACGGCGCGCACCTGGCTCAACAACCTCAAGCCTTACAACATCAACAGCTGGCTAGACTTCACCGAAGCCTTCATACGCAACTTCACCAGCACCTACAAGCGGGCTCCCAAGCCCCGACAGCTCTCCTTGTACGTACAAGGGCCCAGTGAATCAACCCGCGACTACCTCACGCGTTGGGCCGAGCTCCGCAACTCCTGCGAAGGGGTGCACGAGGTCCAGGCCATAGAGTATTTCACCGTTGGGTGCCGCGAGGGCACACTCCTCAAGCACTGACTCCTCTGCGACGAGACGGCAACCCTTGATGAGCTACTGATCATTGCGGACAAGTATGCCACGGCCGACTCCTCAATGAAGAGCGAGCTCCGGGTAGACGCCTCCGGAAAAGTGCTGACGCCGGCTCCCAAGACGCCGGCCGGAGAATCAAGCCGGCGCCCGTATCAAAACGACCACAAGCACAAGGCCCCTATGCCGCCTTCCACCAGTCGGCAGGTGGCCACGATCGAAGAAGAGCAGCCTGAGGGACGGCCGGCTCCGAAGAAGCAGAAGGGCGGTAGGCCGGGTTGGCAGCCTGCTTTCTCCTACGAGCAAACCCTCGACGCCCCCTGCAAGTTCCACAGCAGCGCGAAGCCGTCCAACCATACAACACGGAAATGTCATTGGCTCACCCGAATCTCCAAGGGCGAGGGGCTGTTGCCGCCTCCACCTGCAGGCCAGCCGCCTCCTGCCCTGCAGCAGCCGGCTACTCGGCCTGCAGTCCGAGCCATCCAAGACGAGTTCCCCGACGAGCAAGCCGCCTACGTCGTGTTCACCAGCCAGACAGAAGATCAGCGCAGCCGGCGCCGACAGCAGCAAGAAGTCAACGCGGTCGCCTCCAGTAACCCTGAGTTCATGCATTGGTCAGAGAAGCCCATCAGCTGGAGCCGAGACGACCACCCAGAGGTGATGCCGTCTCCTGGCTCCTATGCCCTGGTTCTGGATGCCACCCTGGCGACAGAGAGGCGTGCTGCCCGATTCTCCCGCGTGCTGATAGACGGCGGGAGCAGTATCAACATACTGTACCGAGATACAATGGAGAAGCTCAACATCAAGCCGAAGCAACTCATGCCAAGCCGGACTGTGTTCCATGGCATCGTACCCGGCCTGTCCTGCTCACCAATCGGCAAGATCAAGATGGATGTCCTCTTTGGGGACAAGGATCATTTCCGCCGAGAGGCAATATGGTTCAAGGTAGTGGATTTGGAGAGCCCGTACCACGCATTGCTTGGCCGACCAGCGTTGGCCAAGTTTATGGCTGTGCCCCACTACGCCTACCTCAAGATGAAGATGCCGAGTTTCAAGGGCATTATCACCATAGCCGGAGACTATAAGAAGTCCTCTGAGTGTGTAGCAGCCAGCAGTCGGCTGGCCGAGTCCCTCGTGATTGCCGAAGAAAAGAAGATGCTGGATCGAATTGTGACCTTGGCTGGCAAGCAGCCGGCCTTGTCCCCTGACCCCAAAGAATGTGAAGCTCAAGGTTCTTTCCAGCCGGCCAAGGAGACAAAGAAGATACCTCTGGACCCGGAGCACCCGAAGAGGCACGCCATCATAGGCACAGGCCTTGACAGCAAATAGGAAGGCGAGCTTGTCGATTTCCTCCGTGAGAATCAAGACGTCTTTGCATGGTCCCCCAAAGACATGCCAGGTGTCCCGACGGATTTCACCGATCACAAGCTACACGCCCGATCTGATGCAAAGCCGGTCAGGCAGCCCTTGCACCGCCTGTCGGAAGAGAAGAGAAGAGTAGTCAGAGAAGAAATAGCCCGGCTTCTGGCAGCCGGCTTCATTATGGAAGTGTTCTTTCCAAAATGGCTTGCCAACCCGGTCCTCGTGTTGAAAAAGAACAACCAGTGGGGCATGTGCATCGACTACACCAGCCTCAACAAAACCTGCCCTAAAGAGTCCGTTCGCCCTGCCAAGGATCGACCAAGTGATAGACTCCACAGCCAGATGCGAGCTGTTGAGTTTCTTGGATGCTTATTCAGGCTACCACCAGATAAAGTTGAACCCGGCAGATCGCTTGAAGACCGCCTTCATCACCCCATTCAGAGCTTTCTGCTACCTGACTATGACATTCGGCTTGAGAAATGCCGGTGCCAGCTTTCAGCGTTGCATGCAGAAATGCCTCCTCAAGCAACTCGGCAGAAATGCCCATGTCTACATAGACGATGTCGTGGTGAAGACGGAGAAGCGCGGCACCCTGCTGGAAGACCTCAAGGAGACCTTTGAGAATCTGCGCCGGTTTTAGATCAAGCTCAACCCGGAGAAATGCGTGTTTGGGGTACCAGTCGGCCAGCTTCTGGGCTTTCTGGTCTCCGAACGCGACATCGAGTGCAACCCAGTGAAGATCAAGGCTATAGAGAGAATGAAGGTCCCTACCAAGCTGCGAGACGTCCAAAAGTTCACCGGATGCTTGGCTTCTTTGAACCGCTTCATGAGCCGGCTCGGAGAGAAGGCTCTCCCCCTCTATCGACTCATGAAGAAGTCCACTCACTTTGAGTGGAATGACCAGGCGGACCAAGCTTTCCACGAGCTGAAGAAGATGTTGTCCACACCACCTGTCTTGGCGGCCCAAACTGAGAAGGAGCCCATGCTCCTCTACATCGCCGCTACCAGTCGCGTGGTCAGCACGGTCATCGTAGTCCAGCATCCCGAAGAAGGCCGGGCTCAGCTAGTCCAGAGGCCGGTATATTATTTGAGCGAAGTACTGTCCGCCTCAAAACAGAACTACCCGCACTATAAAAAAATGTGCTATGGTGTGTACTTCGCCTCCAAGAAACTCAAGCCCTACTTTCAAGAACATCCCATCACGGTCGTATGCACTGCCCCGCTTGCCGAGATCATAGGCAGCCGGGATGCATCCGGCCGAGTGGCGAAATGGGCCATCGCGCTGGCTCCTTACACAATCTATTATCAGCCCCGCACCACCATCAAGTCCCAAGCATTGGCCGACTTCCTCGTCGACTGGGCCGAGACCCAGTACCTGCCACCGGCCCCCGACTCCACTCATTGGCGGATGCACTTTGACTGATCCAAGATGCGCACCGGCTTGGGAGCCGGCATCGTCCTCACCGCTCCCAAGGGCGACAAGCTCAGATACACACTGCAAATCCACTTTGCCGCCTCCAACAATGTGGCCGAGTACGAGGCGCTCGTACATGGGCTCCGGCTAGCCAAGGAACTCGGCATCCGCTGGATCCTGTGTTATGGCGACTCGGACTTAGTGGTTCAGCAATCATCCGGCGACTGGGATGCCAAGGACGCGAACATGGCAAGCTACCGTTTCCTCGTCTAGCAGCTCAGCGGATATTTCGAGGGGTGCGAGTTCCTTCACGTGCCACGAGCCGACAATGAGCAAGCTGATGCCCTGGCACGAATAGGCTCCACCTGGCAAGCTATACCAACTGGCGTCGCCCTCCAACGTCTCCTTAAGCCATCTGTTAAGCCGTCTCCAGAATCTAGTTCCATCTTCGTGCCGCCTGACCCCGACGCAGTCGGATCCGACTTCGGGGACCAGGCAGGCGGCCCAGGGACTTCGACAGCCGGCTCAGGGACTGCCATAGTCGAACCCGGCCTGGGGACTGCAGCAACACAGCAGGCGGAGGCCGACTCCAACTCCTCACAATCCAGCCCGCCCACCCTGGTTGAAGTAGCATTCTGGCAGTCGAAGAAATCACAGCCCCACCATTGGCCTAGCCCATCCTCCGTTTCCTGGTAAATGGAGAGCTACCGACTGATGAGATCTCGGCAAGACAAGTCCAACGCCGAGCCGGAGCTTACACAATAATGAACCAAGAGCTAGTCAGGCGCAGTGCTACTGGAGTCGTCCAGCGCTGCGTCGAGCCAGAGAAAGGCACAGCAATCCTCGAAGACATCCACCAAGGTGAATGCGGCCACCATGCCGCCTCCAGGGCACTCGTCGCCAAAGCATTCCGCCATGGATTCTTCTGGCTGACTGCTCTGGAGGATGCCAAGGAACTAGTCAAGCACTGCAAAGGGTGCCAAGTCTTCGGCTCCAAGCAACACCTACCGGCTTCGGCACTTAAGACCATCCCCATCACTTGGTCCTTTGCCATCTGGGGGATGGACATGGTCGTCCCATTCAAGACGGCGCGCGGCGGCATGACACATCTGCTTGTCGCCGTGGACAAATTTACCAAGTGGATTGAAGCAAAGCCGATCAAGAAACTGAATGGGCCGACTGCCGTAACATTCATTGCGGATATCACAACTCGGTATGGCATGCCACACAACATCATCACCGACAATGGCAGAAATTTTGCCAAGGGAGCACTGGCACGTTTCTGCGCGACGCAGGGCATCCGACTGGACTTAGCGTTTGTTGCCCACCCGCAGTGAAATGGCCAAGTCGAGCGAGCAAACGGCCTCGTCCTCTCCGACATCAAGCCCCTACTGGTCGTGCCGCTGGAGCGGTCAGCCGGCTGCTGGCTCGATGAGGTGCCGGCCGTCCTCTGGAGTATGTGAACTACCCCAAACAAGTCAATCGGCTTCACCCCTTTCTTCCTTGTATATGGTGCCGAGGCTGTCATCCCAACTGACATCGAATTCGACTCACCTCGGGTCACCATGTACATGGAGGCAGAGGCTAAAGAAGCAAGAGAAGACGGTGTCGACTTGCTGGAAGAAAGCCGGCTGTTAGCCCTCAGCCGGTCCGCCATCTACCAGCAAGGTCTACGCCGTTACCACAGCCAAAGGGTGAAGCCAAGATCCTTCCAAGAGGGAGACCTTGTGCTCCGGCTGATACAGCGAACAGCCGGCCAGCACAAGCTCTCAGCACCTTGGGAAGGCCCCTTCGTCATCAGCCGGGCTCTGGCAAATGACTCCTATTACTTAATCGACGCACAGAAGCCGAAGGCACGCAAGAGAGATGACTCCGGCAAGGAGTCGGAGCGCCCATGGAACGCTAATCTTCTTTTGAAGATTTTACAGTTGAAATGCAGTATGTATCACGCTACCTTTTGTATTAAGTATCAGACAACGGGCCCTCCGAGGAGTTCTCAGGGACTACCCTATTTTATCTATGTATGCCGGGTATCATACCCACGGTTGCCCCATCGCATTTATTTTCTCCGTCCAGCACCGTGTCCGACTAGTCGGCCCGGGGACTCGCTGCCTTGAGTTATGTCCAAGTTCTACCTGCAGTCAGACAAGTAATGTGCCGACACCCAAGCCCTCTCTCGCGAAAGGCATAGCTCGAAGAATCGACTACCGACTAGCGAGAGTTGAAGGCAGAAAGGATGCCCACATGAAAAACGGCTAAGGACTAATGAACTTACATAACACAAGCTGGCTTCCCCCTCGCCAACCAGCTGTTGAAGCAGCCGGCTGGCCGGCTTCCTTTCCTACTCTGCTACAATCTAAGAAAGCTTGAGTACTTGCCTTCCCAGACGACTGAACTCCTTACCCGGCCGCAGACTGCAGAGCAGCTGTCTGGCTGGGAAGGCGGCACCCAAAGGAAGGCGGCAAAGGAAAAAAGCCGAGAGATAGAAAGCTAGTAGGAATGGAAGCCAAGCTCATGCATAATAATATTTACAGAAAAGGCCTTTGAGAGGCCGACATTCAACGAAGTTTGAATACACCCCCAGTGGGTGGAATTGCGCAAAGATAATAAATCTATTCAAAGAGTGTCGAGCAGGAAAATAAAAATAGTGAATCAAGCCAAAGGAGCGCCCGGAGCGTCAGGAAGATTGGTCGAAGAGACGGTGTCAGCTGGAGGAGTGGCCGGCTGGCGAGTCTCGGCCTGGTCATCACTGGCAGCAGGCGGGGCATTCACGCGCGCCTCGTTGCTGGAGGCACGGTCAGGCTGAGGCTGGCTGGCTGCTCCAACATTCGGCACAGCGCCTTCGCCGTCTTCCTCCTCCTCCTCCTCCTCGCCCTCGTCGCTGGAGTCAATCTCCTCCGCCGAGTCTTCACCGTCGGCCGGGTTCAGCCCGAACCATTCTTCCGGCTGTGCGACGCCGTCCTCGTTCACCTCAGGAGCAAAGGCGCTGGTGTCGGTGAAGTCGGCGATCGCCGAGGCGTGCTGGATAATAGCCGGCCGCACCGCCTCCAGCTCCTCATCAGCCTCCTGCCGCCAGGTGCGCAGTTGGTCCAAGTTCAGCCCAGGGTACCAAGCCCGGACAAACTCTAGCACCCGGCGGGCACCGAATCAAGCTGCTGAGGCCTTCCAGGCCTCAAGGCGGCCGACGGCTACCTCCAGCCAGTCGGCAGTACGACTGGGGGTGCAAGGAATTACTTCGCCAGGCCAGAGGGCGGCCAACACCTGTGCTCCGGCGCGCTGAAGCTGGCGGAGCATGCGGTAGGCCGGCTGAAGGCGGGCCTGGATCGCCAGAAGCTGCTCCTCAAGCGACCGGTTGGCACCCGACGCAATCTCAACCCCAGCCTGCCGTCGGGCCTCGCGATGAGCTTCGATGGTGTCGGTGTCAAAACCGGCGGATCTCGGGTAGGGGGTCCCGAACTGTGCGTCTAGGCGGATGGTAACAGGAGACAAGGGACACGATGTTTTACCCAGGTTCGGGCCCTCTTGATGGAGGTAAAACCCTACGTCCTGCTTGATTGATATTGATATTGTGGATGTTTACAAGATTGGATCTACCACGAGATCAAGGAGGCTAAACCCTAGAAGCTAGCCTATGGTATGATTGTAATGGTTGTTGTTGTTGTGTCCTACGGACTAGAGCCATCCGGTTTATATAGACACCGGAGAGGGCTAGGGTTACATAGAGTCGGTTACAATAGTAGGAGATCTACGTATCCGTATCGCCAAGCTTGCCTTCCACGCCAAGGAAAGTCCTATCCGGACACGGGACGAAGTCTTCAATCTTGTATCTTCATAGTCTTGGAGTCCGGTCGATGATGATGATAGTCCGGCCGATGATAGTTCGGCCGATGATGGTAGTCCGGCTACCCGGACACCCCCTAATCCGGGACTCCCTCAGTAGCCCCTGAACCAGGCTTCAATGATGATAAGTCCGGCGCGTATATTGCTTGGCATTGCAAGGCGGGTTCCTCCTCCGAATAATAGAAGATTGTGAACACCAGGATAGTGTCCGGCTCTGCAAAATAAATTCCACATTCCACCATAGAGAGAATAATATATACACAAGTTCAATCTGCTGACGTTTTTTGCGGCATGACGTCACACCACTACCAAGCCATTACTTGAATTGTTTTTTACTCTACCACCTCAGCGCATTTAGCGAAGCGGTTTCCTTGGCACGTCCTGTCGAAGCAGAGATCGTGTTCCCCCTTAATCCGGGATTCTCATCAATACGGACGTGGGTAACCCAACCGCGCCCGTCGCCATGCCCCCTCTATCGAAGGCGAGTCCCAAACGGCCACGGAGACGGCTCTCGGTATTCTCCCTCTTTATAACAGGACCAAGGCTCGTTTCTTTTCTTCAATCCTCCATCGAATCCTCTCCCCGCTCCAAGTTCCAGCACCTAGAGCTCCAGATTCGAGCGCTTCGGACCTTCAACGATGTCCGGTTCCGACCTCCAGGACTGGTGGATGCCTTCCTCCATAAGGGAGGAGGACGTGCTAAAGCTGCGGGAGGCCAAGTACCTGGCTTATGAGATTTCGCACAGGTTGCCTGCCGAAGGGCAGGCCATTCCCACCCCCGAGCCCGGCGAGTATGTCGTTTTTGTATCCCACCTCCGTCGGGGTTTAGGCTTCCCGATGGATCCTTTTGTGAAAGGGATCATGTTTTACTATGGGTTGGAATTCCACGATTTGGCTCCGGAGTCCATCCTCCATATTTCCGCATTTTATTGTCGTCTGCGAAGCCTTCCTCCGCGTCACCCCTCACTTCAGCCTGTGGCTGAAGACCTTCAATGTGGCACCGAAGATGATCGGGGGGCATCAAGCGGAGTGCGGCGGGGCGGCCATAAGTAGGAGGGCCGATGCCCCATGGCCCGCTGGCTCCTTCCAAGAGGAGCTCGGCCCGTGGCAGCAAGAGTGGTTCTATATTACCGTTCCGAGGGGCCGCAGACAAAAGCCGCCGCCCTTATTCCGCCGGGACCTCCACGATGGTTGATGTCGTGGATCAACCAAGGGCTCAACTGGGGGCCGTCAAAGGACGTGCCCCTACTGCAGGGCCGGATTCGAGATCTCCAAACGAGGGAGGTTGATATGGTGGTGGTAATGCAGGTTATGCTGATTAGGCGTCTCCCGCCCTGCAAACGCCGCCCTCTCCGGCTGTGGGAGTTCAATCCGGAGGGCCCACGGATTCTTCAACACTTCATGGGTATGACACCCCTGGAGATGTACAAATTATTCTTCGGATCGCAAGAGGCGCGTCCGGAATTGACCGAGGATGCTGGCTAAGCTGCAATCGCCTGGATACTCAAGTAAGTAGTTCCAAGTCCGGACATACCATTTGTTTGCCTTTCGATGATTCGCCTTATGACCAACTTCTTTCTAAACAGGAGTGGATAGCGGAAGCAAAATTGATATGGTGTCCGGCCCCCCTCCCCGAGACCGCGCTGGATTCCGTGCTGGTCCGGATGCTTGAGGTTGCGCCTCCAGAGGAAGGCCAAGGGGAAAGCAGGAAAGCTACTGCCTCGCCTAAGGAGGCTCTTGAGAGAGGGGGGATCGAGAATCCCTCCCTCCAAGGGGAGAAGAGGACTGCCTCTGAGGACCCGGGGGCAAAAGCCCCTAAACGGGGGAAGAAATCTTTGCCAGAGGTCCTGCGTCCGGGGAGGCCCCGGCCGCACAATCTCCCTTAAAGAATCAGCCCTCCAACGAGCCATAAGTAGAAAGAAAGGAGTTTTATAATAAGGGACATCCCTATTTGTGCTTCTGAGGATAACTAAAGTTTTTACCTTATAGTTCAGATCTCCGTCCTTCGCAAATGAGCTCGTCCTCGGGGGACCTTCGTCCGGAGATGATGGAGAGCGAGACGCCTCCGTCCGGGGCGCCGTCGGATAGGGCGGACGAGCCTGAAGTGTCGTCACGGAGGGACCCCCCTGGTTTGGCAAAGCCGGATAGTTCGGCACCAACTGGTGTATGGCTGAAGGATCTGCTTGAGAAGGCGTCTATCTCAGAAGATCACCACGCATTGATGAGCATGGTGATTGAAAGGATTTCGTCCGCCAAAGGCGGGTTGCATAATGCCGTCAGGAGTTTGCTGGCGGGGTTTGAGGTACGTAAAAATGACACACCTTAATAGTTTTGCATATAGAATGCGCCCTGTATAGATAGTGGCCCCTGAGACTCGGTAGGTTGTCGAAATCGACAGCGTGCCGAGGATCAAAATCGCAGGTTTAAATTTCCGCCGTGCCAATGCAGGTGGCGGGTCGTCCGGGGGCCAGCCGGACTGATGGAGTTGCTGAACTAAAGCGGCAACTCGCTGTTGCGGATGCGGACATCACGCTGGTCAACAGGCGACTTGATGAGTCGCAAGGTAAGTGTTTCTGTGCGGTCACTTGGTAAGGGAGCCGAAGCCAGCTCCTTACAACATGTGTGTGAAATGTAGATAGTGCCGCTGCTATGGAGAGCCTTCGGACCGAACTTGCTCAAGCCAAGGAGCAGGCCAGAAGGAGTAATGCGGCGGCCTCGAGGGCGGCCGAGGAGTTAGCGGCCGAAAGGGTCGCACACTGCCGGAGCAGGGAAGAGATGGCCGAAATGGCCGAGAAGTTAAAAGATGCTACCGACCGCAATGAGGCTCTTGGGAAGGAGCGCCTAGCGGGGCAAGAAGACCTGGGGAAGGCCACCGCCGAAGCCAAGGATGCCCGCTCTTCAATGCGGGCTATAAAGGAAGAGTTGCGCCAGGCCGGAGATATTGTAGCTGGCAAGCCTTTTCTGCTGCGCCGAAGGTTTACGGATCCAAAGTATGCTCAGCTGGGCCAATTGTGGGGTCCAGAGGACCCTTATATGGACTTAGCAGCGAGTGCGGCGGATGCCGTTGTGCATTTTCGAAGTCAGAAGGATCACAAGACGGAAGAGCTATTTTGGTCTCAATTCCAGAGTCCGGAGTGTTCACTTCCGCTGACCGACCGTTTGGCCGAGTGGGCTGAGCTAAATAGGTTGTCCGGGCTTGCTATGACGGATATAGTGACCCATGTCTGGCCGGATAGGCCCGAGCCGAATAGTTACTTTGGCTTATTGCAGCAATTTCTTGGGGCGGTGCCGCATATCAAGGCCATGAAGCGGTCGGCCTGCATAGAGGGTGCACGGATGGCACTCGCCCGTGTGAAGACACATTGGACAGAGATGGATGCCACCGCTGTTGCGACCCCGGGTTCGGACGATAACCGGTTACCCGCCGAGCACTATTTTGGCGAAGTGCTGCGTGGTGCTCGTGTAATAGAGTCGCAATGCTCAAAAAATGTTACGTTCGAATGAACGTTTTTATGATGTAAAACAATATTTATGATGTAAGCGCCTTTTATACTTGTGCGTTCAAGTAATAGAATATCTCCTATGCGGCCGTTCATGTATACGTGTGTATAACCTGAAAGATGGCAGTCGTCGGCTTCAGCCCCCACGCACAAGGTGCGGGGGTGTTCGCAAAAAAAAGCGCGTTTTCACACTTAATCCGACGTCTCGGTCCTGTAGAAGAGGTGGTAGCGTAGCAAACGAGGCAACCGGACTATAATGCTTTATCACTTTCACTTAGCCATGGAGTTCGAGGGTGGGGCTACGACATAGCCCCTGGGGGCACCGCGCTCTTTGAATTTGGGGCGCGTATGTGCCTGACCGGGAAACGGCCCTTCGTCAAAGCGGAGGAATTCTAAACATTCCCATGGTCGATCGAGTGGTTGACCAGTCTCTCGCTGTATCATGATAGTCAGTTTTCGGCTTTCTCTACTGAGGTGCTCGCCCAGCCGAACTGGGGCACAATCGCAGTAGTTCTCCTGGTGCTGCGTTAGCCGGTGATACGGAACGTAAGGCAGCAAAACACAGGAGCCGGGCAAACCCAACATTTGACCAAAGACATGATTCGGAGCTGATGCATATAAGGCCTAACTCGAGACGCCGAACACTCCCGAAGGTGTTCGGTCTTTACAATAGCGGGCAAAACAATGCCCTAAGCCCCTTGTGTCCAGGTACGGGCAAGTTCTTCTAGCGCGGCCGATGCCAAAACGCCAGTCTCCACTCTGGTTATAATGAGAAACCAGGGGATTATAGCAACAAGAGACAGTAAGAAAGGTTTACGTAGGGTCTTAGTCTGAAAAGAGTCCTTGCAACGGGTCCCTACTGCACGTATGCGCATGTGTCTCCGTTGTGCCGTATCCTGGACGGGTGTGCACGCTGTTCATCTGTAAAAAGAGAGGAACTTAGTTTGAAAAGAAATCGTGCGAGAAAGTGCATAAAAATTGAAATATAGATTAATAAAGTTGAGCCTATGCTAGCTCATTATGGCTTATATGTACAAACCCTTGTGAAGGGGTGTGCGGCTAGGTAGCCCCTAGCTTATTTGTTCCGGACTCGTCCAGCCGTGTCCGGGGTCTCAGGCGACCTTTTAATGGAATGATGCCACGTGGACCGGGCATTTTAAGCGTAAGAGACACGTAATGTGGTATTGCATTGAAACGGACAAAAGCTTCCCGTCCCAGTGATGCTTGATAGCTACTTTTAAATGGGGTGACATGAAAGGTTAGCTTTTCTCGTCGGAAGTTGTTAGGTGACCCGAACACAATTTCTAGTAATAATGAACCTGTGCACCTGGCGTAAGGGCCTGGCGCCACTCCTTTGAAGGAAGTGCGGCTATGCCGAATTGTAGTAGGGTCTATTCCAATTTGCGGATTGTGTCCGGATATAGCAGGTTTGAGTCACTGCCGCCGTCCATTAAAACCTGCGTGAATTGCAGTCCGTCTATTATGGGATCCAATATCAGGGCAGTCTATCCTGCGTTCCGGATACTTCTGGACTAATCTAGATGGTCGAAAGTGATTGGTTTTGACATCCAATCTCGGTGTTCCGCTGGGGTGGACCGTGCGACACTTGTCTTAGCGAGTGCCGTGTTGGTTTTCCGTACTATCACATGAAGCGAGTTTACTGTTTTGACTTCTTGTGGGAAAGTCTTTTGACTTCCGGTGCTCTGCTAGTGGGGTTCGTCATTGTCCTCGCTTGGCGCATCGAGCCCCTTGTGTCCGGTGTTGAGTCTGCCGGACTGTTTAAAAACCCAAAAATTTCGGTTGGTATGGTTTGCAGGCCTTCCGGAGGTACTGTGGATTTGACATATCCGATCTAAGATTTTGTTTAAATTTGATAGCTCGTCGCTGTTGTCCTTAAGAGGAAGTGTTTTATTGTTTGGCCGCGAGCTTTTGAATCCGGCGTTGACCGCCGTGCCCTTTGGGCTTTTTTCTTTATTCCGGCGCTGATCTTTCCTGCGCCGTGATTTTCCGTTTCCATCTCTGATCTCGGATGTACTCGGGTCGCTGGTGTTGCATCTTGCTAGCCAGCTGTCTTCTCCTGCGCAAAAGCGCGTCATGAGGCTTGTTAGCGCGACCATTGTTCTTGGCTTCTCTTGGCCGAGGTGTCTGGCGAGCCATTCATCTCGGACGTTGTGTTTAAAAGCTGCTAAGGTTTCCGCGTCCGGACAGTCGACTATTTGGTTCTTTTTGGTAAGGAACCTGTTCTAGAATTTGCGCGCTGACTCTCCGGGCTGTTGGGTTATATGACTCAGATCGTCTGCATCCGGAGGGCGGATATAAGTCCCTTAAAAATTTGCTCTAAACGCGTCCTCAAGCTCTTCCCAACTTCCAACAGTGTTTTCTGGGAGGCTTTTGAGCCAATGCCGAGCTGGCCCTTTGAGCTTGAGGGGTAGGTATTTTATGGCGTGGAGATCATCTCCTCTAGCCATGTGTATGTGTAGTATGTAATCTTCTATCCAGACTCCGGGGTCTGTTGTGCCGTCGTATGCCTCTATGCTTATGGGTTTGAACCCTGCTGGAAATTCATGATCCAGCACCTCATCGGTAAAACATAGCAGGTGTGCGACACCCCTGTATTTGGGTGTGCCGCTGTCTTCGAACACTTGTCGTGTTGTGTTACTTCCTGGGGCCTTCTTTTTTGGCCCGTAGATGGACCTAGTTGGGCCGTCTGTTTTCCAAGGATCATAAGTCGGCTTGTGTGCGGCGCCGCTTGTCGCTTTTGGCCTGTCATCTGGCCGTCTATCTGGCCAGGCGGCCTCTTTATTTTTTGACTGTGAGGGTTCTATGGCTTCCTCGTCAAATTCTGGCAGCAACTTGCGCTTCGGGTAGCTCTTTGTTTGATGGCCATTGCCATATTTGTCTGCGGTCTTGAGTACTTTGCTCCACTTCATTCTGAGTATGTCTTCCGCTTTTTTGAGCTTCCGTTTTTCCTTCTTCAAACTTCTTGCAGTGGCGACGAGTCTTTTGTGAAGGTTCTTATGCTCCGGTGTTGTGTCCGGACTGTTGATTGCTCCGTGAAGTGGTTGATTATCTGGTTCGTCTTGTTCGGATGGTTGCTTGGTTGTATGTTCGTCGTCCGCTGGTTTACCCTGCTCTATCGCTAGGTCGTTAGGAATGCTGCTTTGATCGAGGCGGGACTTAGGGCGGCGTCTATGTCGCCGTTTTGGTTGTTTATCGGCGGGATTATCCTCTGCCGCGTCCCGTTGTTCCTCGCTATCGCTTCCCTTTGGGGTGTCCACCATATGTATGTCATGTGACGAGGTGGCCTTCCAGTGCCCTGTAGGCGCTGGTTCTTGATTTTCTCCGGCATCGTCGTCCATACCGTTGATGTCTTCGGAGTCGTAGTTTAGCACGTCGGTTAGATCGTCGACGGTGGCTACGAAGTGGGTGGTGGGTGGGCTCTGAATTTCTTCATTGTCCGCGTCCCGACCATCCTGGCTGTAGTTCGGCCAGGGCTCTCCGGATAGTGAGAGATGCTTCAGCGAATTTAAGATATCACCGAAGGGTGAGTGCTGAAAGGTGTCCGCAGCGGTGAATTCCATGATCCGCGCCCAATCGGATTCGACTGGCAGGGGCACAGGAGGTTCGGAGTCCGGCAGGGGGTCCGGCACCTCGGAGTCATGGGCTTTATGCAGGACAAGGTAAGTGTTCGGCTCCATCGCCGTGGAAGTTGCAGCTCCCGAGGCGGTGTCCAGCCATCCGTCCTCGATCCGTGCGGTCGGCTCCGGACTATGGGTCGGAGCGGATTCGTGTGCGGCCTCCAAGGTGCTGTCCGGCGGCAGAGTTAGGTCGTGCCCATCGTGACAGCGCGACACGCTCGGCTGTGGCTCAGATCCATCGAAGATCAAATCCCCGCGGATATCGGCCGTGAAGTTTTTAGGCTTCCAAACCTGACCTGACGGTGAGGAGCGTAGCTTTTGATCTGCTCCAGATGGCCAAGTGAGTTGGCCCGCAGTGCGAAGCCTCCGAATACGAAGATCTGTCCGGGAGAAAAGTCTCACCCAGGACTGCGTCGTTGTCGATTGAAGAGGCCATCAAGCCTATCGGTGACGACACAGAGGAACTCTCAATGAAAGCACCAATGTCGGTGTCAAAACCGGCGGATCTCGGGTAGGGGGTCCCGAACTGTGCGTCTAGGCGGATGGTAACAGGAGACAAGGGACACGATGTTTTACCCAGGTTCGGGCCCTCTTGATGGAGGTAAAACCCTACGTCCTGCTTGATTGATATTGATATTGTGGATGTTTACAAGAGTGGATCTACCACGAGATCAAGGAGGCTAAACCCTAGAAGCTAGCCTATGGTATGATTGTAATGGTTGTTGTTGTTGTGTCCTACGGACTAGAGCCATCCGGTTTATATAGACACCAGAGAGGGCTAGGGTTACATAGAGTCGGTTACAATAGTAGGAGATCTACGTATCCGTATCGCCAAGCTTGCCTTCCACGCCAAGGAAAGTCCCATCCGGACACGGGACGAAGTCTTCAATCTTGTACTTCATAGTCTTGGAGTCCGGTCGATGATGATGATAGTCCGGCCGATGATAGTTCGGCCGATGATGGTAGTCCGGCTACCCGGACACCCCCTAATCCGGGACTCCCTCAGATGGCTTGGTTGGCGGCGACATAATAGCCAGGAAAGTACTCTTCACAAAGAAGAAAGAAACAGAGAAAGTCAGCAGACAAACTGGCCTACAAGGAACAAGCAAAAAGTGAAGAAGAAGGCGGCCTACCGTCAACCAAATCCTCGACTCAGCCGTAGCCTTTGCTCAGAGCTTGCCTCGCCTCGGCCCAGCTCGCCGCCTCGGTCTCGTATTCGGCTTTGAGGGCGGCCTCACTGTCCTGCGCCGCCTGCAGGGCCGCCCTGTGGCTTTCCTCCTGGCCGGCCAGTCTCTTGGCCAGGCAGTCACGCTCCAGAGCTAGAGCACTGAGCTCGCCCTCCTTGGCACTAAGGGCGGTCTGGGCCACACCCAGCTGCTGCCTCAAGTCGGCGTTGGCTCCTGCCAACATGGAAGGAAAAAGTTAAGAAAGAAGTCGGCAAGAAAGATCCGACCCAACTGCTCAGCAGTCGGCCCAAATCTCGGGGACTACACCCAGTGGGTGCGCTGACGCGCCCCCACATGAGATAAAGAGACAAAGACACTCACGCCGGCTCTCCGTCAGATCAGCGGTCCTTTGATTTGCCTCCCGGACCTGGGAGTTGAAGGTAGCCGCGTGGAGGTTGTGATAATCCTGCGAAGGCAAAGGCAAATCAGTAAGGCAAAGTCTTCGAAGAAGTTCCAAGCCGCCTGCTCAGCAGCTGACTCGGAACTCGGGGACTACACCCAGTGGGTGCGCTGACGCGCCCCCACGGAAAAAATCATGAGCAAGGAAAACTAACCCGAGCGACCGCCCGGGTCGCAAGAAACTCTCGGGTACATTGCTGCAGCGCGGAGGCTTGAGCCTGAAGCCGGCTGCGAACATCTTGCACCGCCAAGTTCAGCGCGGCTGTCCCACCGCCCGGCGTCCATCCCGGCAAGCTAGCTGTGGCCCACTCCAGATCATGCGACAACGAGCTGGAGCCGGCCGCCCTCTACGGATCTGGCTTTGAAGCCGCCCTCCCCGTGCGCCGGCGAGTCGGTGACAGGACTACAAGGTCCGCCGTTCCAGTCGGCTCTCCTCCCACCGGCTGCTCAGGCGGCACCTCGGGCTGGCCGCCTTGGCCAGTCCCGACCGACGGAGGCGGCACCACTTCTCCCTCCGGGACGACTACGTCGCCCCCCACCCTCTCCATCACCGGCGGGTCGCGGTCGATTTCCTCCGCCGGGGGCACCGGGACGCCCGGGAGCGTGGAGCGGAGGGGGATGACAAGTTGTGGAGGCTGGCCACGCAGAGCCTCCGCCGCCCTCTCTACGGCCTCGGCTTCCGCCCGGGCCTTGGCTGCTGCGTCGGAGTGCGCCTCGACCGACTCCGCCGTCGCCTCCTAGGCCGACCTGGCGGCGGCTGCCCTTCGCTCCTCCGCCTCCCGCTCCTCCTGCGCATTCCGCTCCGTCGCCGCCTGAAGCTCGGCGCGGGGGTCTATGTGACGGGAGCCCGCAGATCCTCCCGCTCCGCCGACTATGGAGGCGGCGGTAGTCCGCTCAAGAGAAAGCGGGGCCCTGGTTGGCAAAACGGAGAAAGGGCTTAGAAGAATATCGACTGAAGAAAGAAAGAAAAAGTGCGTAAGGGCCAAGACTTATGCCGAGACTGCCTACGGCTGCTTCACCACTTTGCGGAAGCGGGCCGCCTTCGCGGCCGCCTCGTCCCGCTTGGTCGCCGCCTCCGATCCCTTAGGCTTCTTCAGCCGGCCTCCGATGAGAGTCGGCGCCGCTCGGCGCTTCTGTGCGCCACCTTGCGCGGTCGGCCCCCCAGATGGGCCGACGCCTTGGGGGTCGGTCGCCGGCTGGCGGCACGGAATGGGATCGGCCTCGTCATCATCGGGCTAGTCGTCAAAGCCAGCGGTGAAGCCGGAGCAGCCTGTCTCGCTGCCGCCCCCCGCGGCGTCATCGTCCAGGGCGGCTGCCCCCAAGTCAGCGTCCTCGGAGTCGTCCGCCTCGCGGTCGGGGGCGAACTCGCGCTCCGGCCCTGCAGTCCCAGCCGAAGGATGAAGAAGAGGATTCTGATTGAAGACAAACCGACTAGTCAAGAGTCGGCCAGAAAAGAAAATTGGGCAACAAAGAAAGAAAGAAAATTTACCAAGGGTGGTGGATTGGCGCGAGAGTACGGAGCCTTGCCATATGTCAGTCCTCGGTGAGCTTGCAGTTGGCGATGTAGTTCACCATGTACGACACCTCTTCGTGAGGCATCTCCCTGGTGCTGAGCCGGCTCAGGTCGAAGTGGCCGCTCATCTGACAGATCAGATGAGGGCGGCCCTGGAGCGGGAGAACCCGGTGCTTGATGAAGGCGGCGATCAAGTCGGGCCCGGTTGTCACGACCGGTTTTCCAATAAAAATATTTATTGAGAAACCAATCTTTTGAGTCCAGTATGAGAGAAATCCTCCTCACTGGTAGACAATTTCTTGATACAATAAGCCAGTAGCATAAAATATATTACAGGGTCGAACTGCGGTTGCTCAACCAAATTATTACAAGCACGCCAATAATTATACATAATGGCGGACATGACACAGTGGTGTGGAGACATACTACTGACTCGAGGATAGGGTGGTGGTGGAAAAACACAGCAGGGAGAGAAATACAAGACTCTAAGTCTATCATCTCATCGAGCGTCGAGGTGAGGCTCGATGAATTTATTTGGTAGCGGAAGCGGATATAAAACAGTGACCAAATCCAGGGTCGCACGAGACTGACTGGGACTCCTCTAAGTGTCGGACTCGCTATCAAACTCTTCATCCATGAGATCGCCTTCGTCAGCATCTGGCCAAATCAACAAGCCAGTGAGTACTTTGAAAGTACTCGCAAGACAGTTCGGACGTAAGATATAACAAATGCATGCATGGATGCGTCACGAATAAATTCATCAATGTACATTATTTTTTTTTTTTGCATAACAAGGTAAGTAAAAGGGAAACGGCGGTAGTCCGCCTGAAATCCCAACAGAACATAAATAAATACCGGTCGGGTGTCTGAAGCGACGCCTCAAAAGGTGAACAAATAAATATAAGGAAAATGATGCCACAGTCGGGCGTCGTAGCGACACCACATAAAGGGCTTTAAAAGAAATGCCACAGTCGGACGTCGGGGCGACATCACAGAAAGGGCTTTAAAAGAAATGCCACAGTCGGACGTCGGGGCGACATCACAGAAAGGGCTTTAAAAGAAATGCCACAGTCGGACGTCGGGGCGACATCACAAAAAGGGCTTTAAAAGAAATGCCACAGTCGGACGTCGGGGCGACATCACAGAAAGGGCTTTGATTCACAAGTAAATAATACTCAGAATAAACATTTAATTCATGAGAATAAATGGGTTAGTCCACCCACAGGAATAATCATTTAACCGGAATTAGCACTCATGCGAATCGCCGGAGTCTCTGTCATCAAAACTATCATTGTTAGGACAAGATAATACGAATTTGGACATGGAATAGATGATTTGGAGGGATATATGACTCTGCAGAGTTTGTACAAAATTATTCCCACAGCCAACGGATTTCCATAGTCACGAAGGACTAGTTCCGTTTACGGTATTTCGGAAGAAAACACAGCTAACCAGTACACACCCATCCTACCTCTCGATGCTAGGAATCACCCTAGACATCGTCCAAGAAAAACTTTTGAGACGGGGAGATCACAATCTCGAATAGCATGGGATCAAATTTATATACGCGCGCTCTAAGGGGTGCCCCCCTCTCGGTCCCAACCGGAAACACCCATGCCCCCTGACCGGATGACTGGCTTTAATCCAGGGCCATGGAACCATCATCACGGCCTCTCCTTTTGGTGTGTACCAGAAAAGCGGTTTGCAACTTACTAAACCATATTCCTTGCGGAAAACATGTGGTAGTACAGGGAAGGAAATGAAAGGAACTGGACCGATACGGTTTGACACTAAAGTCACATAGTCTGGCATAAGACTGGCATGCTACAACACTGCCATCTCACCCATCCTCATGCCATCACATGGCCATTCATACTCACATCCATCCACTTATGGATCATCGAACTCACTTACCTCATTATCGCATAAGATAACGTTCATCGATATGCTTCTCAACATGCCATGAAACTAACTAAATGCAAAACATGCCAAGACACTCATCATATCAAAAGTTCAAACATGCTTGCCTGGTTCAGAGTAGTCGGAGCCTAGCTCGGTGAAGTTCGCGGCTCCGTCACCTCCTTCGGTATCTACGCTATAAAGAAAATATATGCGCTATCGTAAATACCAAGGAGTGCACATAAAGTATACCAAATATTTTTCAAATAAATCTGATAAAAAACTAGACAAAATTTTGAAGAGAACAGAAAAAGAATCAATCAAAAATACCTTCCTGCTTAAAAGTTATAAGGGTTTTTGCCCAGGGACTAATCTGTAATGAAACAGAAGATTTCCAGGGGCTAGTTTATAAAAACAGAAAACGCTTCGGCAGAAACTACGCCAGCCCAAAGGGAAAACGTACTTTGCCCGAAGGCGCTTCCAGAAAACGTTTCAACAGCGAGGGCAGAGAGGCTGACGGTGGGGTCCCACGCGTCAGGTTTGAATTTCAAAAAGGGGGGAGCGAAGCTCGTCGGCGCCCGAGAGCCGCGGTGGTCGCGGCGGCGATCCACGGTGAGGCAGGGGGATCGGAGGGTACCTCCGTGCTCAGGGCGCCATTCCGCGTTGGTTGGTGGTGGTGGTGGTCGCCGGCGAGTACCATGTCGACGGCGAGCTGTGCTCCGGCGGACGGCGGCTCGGGTGGCCGAGGAACTCGTCGGAGAGAGCTGCAGAGATCAAATTGACGAGGGGGTTAGGCTCCTGGTAGCTAGAGAGGGTAACGGACGGGGTTTGGGCGCCGGAGGTGGCCTCACCGGAGCGAATCGAGGTGGCGGCCGAGGCGGATCGGGGCGGCCGGAGTTGAGGGGGAAGACCTCCTCGGGGTCCCCCTAGTGGCCTGGCGTGGCGTTGGTGAGGAGTGGGGATGAGGCGTGCACGAGGGTGAGCTCGGGGGCCCTTTATATAGGCAGCCCGAGGCGGTTGCCGTGAACGGGGATCTCCGGCGAGTGATTACGGCGGAGCCGGGGATGTGCAGGGGGATTAGGGGCTTGGGCTTCGTCGTTGAGGTCCACCGGTCCCATTTAGGCGCTAAACGGGCTGGGACTTGGTGCTGAGGGTGAGCTCGACGGAACGGGGGTGGCGCGGCACGTCAGCGGCAGGGAGCACGTTCCGTGCTTGCCGGGCCACGGCGACGGTGCCACGGGCGTGCGCTGGCACGGCAGGGACACGCGGAGAGCCAAGGGGCCTTGGGCGGCGCCGGGTGGCGTGGCGAGAGGGCTCGGGCCCTTGTTGGCCGCCACGGGAGGTGCAGCCACCGCAGAAGCTCCCAACACCGGCGAGGCTCGCTGCTACCGACGCCAGGAAGGCTCCACGCACGCGTGTGAAGCTCCGGACAGGAGGGAGAGGCTGCGAGGAACGTGCCAAGTGCACTGTCTACGCGTGAGGGGAACTGACGAACGCAAACGACAATGAGACTGATTTTTTCTTAATTTTCAACAGCAGCAGTGCATGCAAGGTGTTCGACAGAATGAAATTGGCATCTAGGGATTTTTCCTTGAGCTGAAACTTGGTGGAGTGGCTTCTCATTGCTCAAGTAGGCTGCCTGAATTTTGGTGGAATTTTTGGGGAAGTGTAGATATGAATTTCATCAAATTTGGCAAATCTGGTCCAAACTTGCAGAGACTAAATTTTGAAAATTTTGAAAAGAGGAGGAGTGGATCAAGATGGTTCTGGGTTGTGGGTACAAAGGACTACCCAGGAGAGTTGGTTTGGGGTCAAAACTCAAATGAAAAAGAGTACTTGCTTTGAAAATCCCTCAGGCTCCAAATAATTTTTCAGATTTGTTTTGAGAGGAAAAATAATTAGAATAAAATCCAAAACTTGTTTGGATTAGTTGGGACAGAGGACTTAGGTTGATCACAAGGTGTAGGGGAGGTTTTGGAGGGGTTTTACCACATGGGAACAATGCAAAGTCAAGGGTGGTTCCAAGGTATGAAAATCCCCAAATTTTCATAGAGCTTCACTTTAAAAGAAAACAAATTAAACTCCCAAAAATAAATTTGAGAGAGAACCAACAGAGAAGAAGTTTCAAAAGATCAAACACTAAAGTTTGAAAAGATAAAGTCCTTGCCAAAGCAAAGAAAGTTTTTAAGTGGAAGGTTTTTCTGAAAAAGAATTTTTTTTAAAATGGCCTCTCCTCAAAAACCACAAAGTTTTTGATAAAAACCAAATAAAAAAATTTGGAGTGTCACACCGGTCAGGCGCTCCGACTGGACCAGCACCCGAAGCCGGGTGATGGCACCGGCTCCAACCGGCGTGAGCGACCTGGACCGGTAGGACCATGAAGCCGGCCTCGCAGCCGGCGGGCCGGCCACGTAAGCGGGCAAATTGACAAAATCGCCATTCGGGGTAACATTCTTCGCATAAAAGTAAGAACGTTGCCAGAGCTTCACCGATTGGATCAGCGCGATAGGAGTGAAGGGGTTGTCGGCGGTGGACCTCCTTATGGCGATGAAGGCGCCACACGGAGCCGGCACGCCCGCGACGACCGTGCCGAGCTTGGATTGGAAGAGCTCCCCCCAGAGCTCGATGGTGGGGAGGACGCCAAGGAAACCCTCGCACAACGAGACGAAGGCCGACAACAGCACCATCGTGTTGGGGGTGAGGTGGTGCGGTTGAAGCTGGTAGAAATCAAGAAATGCGCGGAAGAAGCTACTCGCGGGGAGGCCGATGCCGCACAGGCAGTGCGAGTAGAAGATCGCTCACTCGCCTTCCTCCGGCGCCGACGAAACCTCCCTCGCCAGCGCGGGACGGACCCGCACGAGATGATCGCCAGGCAGCCGCCGTGTCTTGCGGAGGAAATCAATGTGGTCGTCACGGACGATGGAGCCATCCCAAGAGCTTGACGTCGGAGCCATGACGGCAAGCGTGGCGGTGGAGAGCGCCTGACGCGGAGGAAGCAGGCCTGCGGCATGCTGGGAAAAAGAAAGGAATGGTGGAGAGGGAGCACAGCGAAGGGCTACCGCGGCGAGGAAGAAAAGGGAGGAGGCGGGGGCGAGCGTGCGAACAACTGCTGCTCCCCCTCCCCACCCCTACTTATAGCCTCGCGCGGCGAAGTTGAGGAGGCGAGGCGC